>NC_134474.1:48831592-48958132 GCF_964194025.1 Convolutriloba macropyga | reverse complement strand
TGCCTTGTCTCGTACGGTCCTATTCATTAAAACTTATACAATGCGCGATGTAAATAAAGTATGTATCGTCAATTAGATCACAAGAAGTAAGCATTTAGGCTAAGTTGTGCGCTCTTCTTAAAGCTGATTATTTGATATTTGTTATCATGCAATTTCGTACGATTTTGAACACACAATCTGTGTAGATCATTTAAATCTACTCGCAATTGTGTTGAGTTTGTTGAGAGGAATTTGTAATCATCTGCGTAACCAAAGTTGGAAAGATGCAGAGAAGTAATTGCCAATTAAAACTTAAATTGATTAACTAAAACGAACGTTTTCGAACATTGCGTTCATCGTCAGGTGTAAAAAATTAAATGAAATCATTTACAAAGTGTATAAACTTGTCTTTGACTATAATTCGAAATGAGTTAAAGCAACACCGAATTTTTGAAATTATTTACAGTTAAAATCACATTCACAACAGTTTATTTACACTTATTAAACTAAAATCAATTCATTTTTTATTCCGGATTTTATGAAAATCCCGGGTATAATGCTTTCTATTCCTGAAAAGGGATTTTTACTTTGATTCTTATCTGTTTTTATTCTTTTCTTTTTGGGGTTGACAAAATTTCAAATTAACATGTACCAGAATACTTTTTGAATTTCAAAAGTCAAATTTTTGTATTTGAACTAGTACTTCATTGTCAATTCCCGCCCCCGATACTCATCGCGCGTATTCAAAGTTGGAAAATTGGGCTGTTGTCAATGTTATTTGCTATATCAATGATATAAACAAGGCAAAGTTGCGAACCTAAGATAGACGTTGAGGTACACCACTAGATACACTCCTGAGTTGCGATTTATAATTCAAATTTTTGACACATTGTTCCCGGTCTTCGAAGTCGTTAGTTGAAGTCCTTTTCCTTCTATCCCCATATCTGCGAGTATAGTAGCCGCCCGTGCGCAATACCCTATGTCCTTGGCTAATTGAGCGTGGTACTTGGTTAAAAACAAAGTTATTAGTTAAATTGTTGAGTAGATCATGGTGAACCGAATTGTGATATTCGAAATTTTAGGAAGCAGTCACTTGAAAGTTCGAAGATGGCAGTGTTCCTTGGAAATCTGGAGTCAGTGTTGTTTTCCAACAAAAAGATTTGGAGACTTTACTTATGTTGATGAATATAAACTAAAATACTCAACCCTGATTGGTTAAAATTATGGAAATACCTTTCCTTTTATTGTTTGACTGTTTACCCGTTGGTAACACAACACGCTACCCCTTTAGTCGGTACCAGTCATACCTGATATAATAATAAAAAATACTTCTCTCTCTCTACTCCGCTTTTGTTTTAGTATTGAGATATACGTTAGACTTTAGCATTTCGGCCGGTGCACTGTCTGCTGAAGCTCCGATAGAAGAGTAACAGACTAGAGATCTAGAACTTTAGTGAGTCAGGTAAGCCTTAAGATTATACTATATTCTTGAGACACCATAAGACAGAAGTAGAGTAACCTCCCAAGGTAACCCTACCTTAGCACAAGTCTTATCTAGTGCGACCAGTGCCGGACTATATTGAAATAACAATTCTTCATCTTTTATTCTCCATAACGGAAAAGTAACAATCTCTAGATATAACAAAACAATAATAACGATGGCTAGTAGTTACCTACAACAAGCAAATGCAAACATTTACTTAATACCATTTACAATCTCTGATGATTGTCCATTAGAAAACCGCGAGACAATACAAAGAAAACTAATAAATTTGAAGAATAACTTTTTCAAAGAAACAAAACACATACAACAAATTAGTATTCATAGAAACCATCTAGCACATTATCTACCAGTAATACTACTGGGTAGAGACCAACTTAACAAACATTATATATTCACATTAACAGATGAAACAAAAAACAAAAAAACAAGAAAACGTTTTATAATTTTCAAAACGAAACAAAACTATCAGATATGTTTAGAACATTCCTAAAAAGACATGAAGAAAAACAAGACAGATGAAAAATAACAGCAACACCAAATACATCATACGAATTACTTCGAAACACTATCGGATATTTGGATGAACAACAAAAACAAATACAGTCAGTAAACGATAGACTCAGAAACGATATAATAAATTACAAAAAAATTGGTTAACAATAATTATGGAACTAAAAACAGAAATAAAAACAGCCACGTTTGATATTATTCAAATCATTTCCGAATTTACATTCCTATTCTGGTTAGATAACTTTGAACACATTAACGAAAAACGAATAGAGTTTGGAGAAACATTTCACGAAGAGATTGAAAAGCTGAATGAAGAACTTAGACACATCTGGGATGGTGAGTACTATTCACCACACTTCGAAAGTACATTAAAAGTATGTTCAGACAGTATAAATTACATACAAGGACTAGAAGATTATGTACAAATAACAGATCAAGGACAACTAGGTTCCTCATCATTTAGCCTATCAAAAACACTAACAAATACGTCAACACCAAAAGACGTTCAAGTAAACACAAGTCTGCAATCAAAACAAAAATCAACAATAAAACCTGACAAACCACTAACGTCAAAATTGTTCGGAAATCAACAAAATGGTGTAGACAAAATATAATTTTCCGATTCAGATGAAAAAGAAAAAGAAATATAATTTGGGAACTGGATACCACCAACAGTAAATCAGAGAGTTAGAAAAAAACTCAACAAACAATGAATCAAGAATATATTAGAAATAATACATATATAAGCCCACTCAACGAAAACAGTGATAATCACGATTTGCATTGGGAACAACAAATGTACAACTATAAGGATTTAAAAGACGAAATTACTGAAAAAGTAACAAATCAAACAAATAAATTAATAGACAATATAGAAAATAAATTCAGACAAATAAACAAAAACATGGAAAGAAAACAAGATGAAGCATTACAATCAATGTTTAACAGATTCGAAAGAACGATAAATGACATTAATACACAATATAATACACGAACAGAAAACAGAAATGTAGAAAACAATAATATCCAAAACAACAGGCATGAAATTAGAACACTAAGATCAAACCCAAGTACAACAAATCCAAATACAACAGAAGAAAGAGAACAACAGTAACAGAACCTCCATTACCATTCTATAAACAATTGACATCAATGAGTATAAATGAACAACCGCAAATTGAACAAAACATGAGCAGTGGTTCAGTACCAACGACAATAAGACCATTTGATGGCACAGATCCAGCATATACTGTCGAAGAATATCTAAACAGTATAGTAGCAGCAATGATAATTAGCAGTGGTATAGAACCAGTAAACAAACCAGGACACCACCAATGGAGAAAAAAAAGAGTAGCCTTAATATTACAAACACTACAAGGTCCAGCTCAAAAATGGTATTCAACTCTACCGAGTGAAAGCAAATTGGATTGGGAAACATTTTGCAAAGAATTCTCAGATATGTTCGACTCAGAAAAATCAAAAAAACAAGCAAAAATATTATTACAACAGTTACAAAAACATACAAACGAATCATTAAGATCACTTGCTCTAAGAATAGAAACACTTGTCAAAACAGCATATTCACTATATACAGAAGATTATAGAAATAGTGTAATAAATCAAACATTCATAAGATGTTTGGACAACGAACTAAAAACAGCAGCATTGAAAAAAACATGCAAACCATAAACAAACACCAAGAGAACCAGAAAAGCCATTTAAAGCACTAGTTGACAAAATAGATCAAATGGACTTAACAAGAACAATAACAAACAATCATAAATGTTTATATGAAATCAACCAAACTACAAATAGCATTAATGATGACTTAAAACTAATGAACATAGCTTGTAATAACATAAACGACCTGAATCAAAACGATTTGGAACAATTTGAAGGAACGATTTGTAATGTTTTAAACGGAATAAATAACACATACAACAGAAAAAATTTTAAAGGAAGACCAAAATTTGCACTATTTTTCAGTTACTGTAGTTCACACGGTCACAAAAAGACCGATGTTTTATAAGAACAAGACGAGAAAGCATACCAAGACCAAAAGAAAAAACATTTTATGGTCATATGAGAAATAACCAAAATTTACCGAATAGAAGAATCGACTCCAACAATGTCAATGGAAGACAACTACCATCAACATCACCAGTGTACAACAGTTCAAGAAGCAGAACGCCATATAGATCACAATCAAGAAATAACTACAATAATACTTCAAATTATCAAAGAAACAACGATTCGAATAACAAATATAACAGTAGAAACAAAAGTTATAACAGAAACAATTTCAATAGAAGTAGAACAAACAGCTACAACAGAAACAATAGTTACAATAGATATAACAATAGTAGATCTAATTCGAGATACACAAACCGTAGTCAATCAAGACACCAATCACCATATAACAGAAATAATAATAATAATAATAATAATAATAACAATAATAACAATAAAGATTCGACAGCAGAGATTCAAATAGAACTGATAGATACCGACAAAGATCAAATAGCAACAACAGACATTATTCAAACAATAACAATAGAAACGATAGAAGAAATTCGTCACATCGAGAACAGAATAACAGACATCAATCGAAAGACGGAAGAACAGATGGAAACAGATATAACAATAATCACACTAAAGGTAGAATAAATAATATAGAATTAGATAGACCAATCGAAGATCCACCTGGCATTGATGATGAATACGAATACACATCCGAATCATCAAATGAAGATCAAGAAATACTTGACAAATTTTATAATGCGAACGAAGACACATGCAATACTATAGTGAATACACTAGGAAGTAACCCAACAAGGATACTACCAATGTATCAGTGTAACAAACTCGAACAAGACTTTACAAAGCAAAAACCAGTATTGGAAATTGATTTTTTACTGGACTCTGGAGCAACATTAAACCTCTTAAATGAAGACACTTGGAATGAAATAAAATACAACAACCCTAATATACATCTCGAACGAGCAAACAAAACACTAACAGCAGCAAATAACACAACCATAGAAACATTTGGAACAATAACATTAAATCTAACACCAGATAGAATATCAAACAACTGAAATAAAATACAACACAACTTTAACATTCATTTTTATGTTACTCAATGTAATCACAACATACTTGAAACTCCATTCTTCAAGGAATATATAGAAACAATAAATGTAAATACGAACAAATTAACAATAAACACTAATACGATTCTAGATAATGACATTACATTCTTCATGAACAGTACAAAAGGATACCCCTACTACTCTAGACTATACCCGATTTATAACAAAGAATCAATCTATCTTGAAAAAGAACAACACAAATGCATAATATTTCCGATACCCATCTTCAAACAAATGGAAAAGTCAAACGGAAAAGTAATTTATAGTTCAAACTACTATTTCGAACCAATTAACAAGTATCACAATCTATCATTTACGGATATAAAAGACCTTACAACAGAAACAGAACACTTCATGGACATATTCTTAGTCAATAAAAATCAACACAAAATAACAATTAATGAAGGCTTAATTGGTTTTAAGTATCAAAACAATACATTCAAAAAACAACACGAAGAAATATATAAGACTAATTCTCTAGATTTATTTAAAGCATTATATCACTTAACATATGAAAACGAAAATGATATCAACGAAATACTGAACATGCAGGACAATGAAACAATTGAACAAGTAGCTACATTCGAAAGAAACCCAAATTTCAAATGCAAATTTAACATTAATAAATACACAGAATCAGAAAAAGAATTTATTCAAATGTTCGACTTTCAACATTCACATTTAACCCAAAACGAATTTGAAAAAGTAGTAACAATCGTATTAGACTACAGACAAGTCTACGCAACAACAAAATTTGACGTTGGAAAAACAAAAGTGAAACTGAATCTACTTTGAAAGATGCAATTTTCAAAAAACAAAGAATAAGCAAAGTACCAATACACTTAAGAGAACGAATACAGAAACTACTGGACGTACTAAAAAATACGTCATAATTGCACCGGTGAACAAAGAACAACAATCTACAGGAAATACATTTACAAATCCAGTAAATATATTACGAAAGGGAGAATCATTGAAAATAGTACTAGATGCACGATACTTAAATAGCATGATCGATGAATCAAAGTGTAATTGGCCAATCGAACCTGTTGATGTCGCACTAACACGCATAAATGGAACAATATTCACAACAGCTGATCTAAATAGCGCATACAATTAAATACCACTAGACGAAGAATCAATGAGATACACTCATTTTACAATTGGCAATGAACAATATTGCTTTAAACGTTTATTTTACGAAATATCAATCGGACCCGCAGCATTTCCATCAATACTAACACACTTTCTTTACCCAATAATTCGTAAAGGAACAGTAATAACATACGTTGACGAAATATTCTTTCAAACAAATTCATACGAACAAATGTACGAAACACTCATTGAATATCATAAAGTAGTCTTAACAGAGAACCTCAAAGCAGCGCCTGATAAAACATACTTTATGTTGAAAAAAAGTCAAATTTCTTGGACATATCATTGAGGATAAAAAAATGAAACCACTGACATCAAGAATTGACGGTTTTCAAAAACTAGAACCCCCGAAAAGTATGAAAGCACTACAAAGATACTTAGGAACAATTAATTTTCTTGCAAAATACGTATATGGCATGCAGCCAATACTACAACCATTCTACAATCTTTCACACAAAGAAACTGATTTTAAATGGACACAAGAACATCAAAAAAAGTTTTGAACAAATGAAAAAAACAATAACACACATGTTAGAACTAACGATGCCAGACACTACAAAACCATTCTACATCATAACAGACGCATCGAATAAGGCATTGGAGCAGCATTGCTACAACAACACCAAATTGAAAAAATGAAATTAATATCAGCAAATTCTAGATTGTTCACACCTATAGAAATGCGACTATCTACATTGATCAGAGAATGCTCTGCAATCATTTTCGCACTAACAGAGTATGATTTCCTCTTAACAGGATCAAATCACCCAATAGTATTATTCACAAACCATAAACCGATTATCTATCTATTTACTCAAAAGAACAAACCAAACCATAGAGTCTACAGATTTCAACTCATCTTAAAGAAATTTCCAAACTTACATATCATTTGGACAGAAGGAAAAAACTTAGCCCTTCCTGACCTCCTCAGCAGAACAATAGACGAAGAACACTTTACTAAAACACGTGACATAACAGTAGAAATACCTGAAAACATAAAATTCTTCTTTGCAAAGACACCATTTGCAAATAACCTAGAATGCAAATATAGTATATGTAATAATACAAACGACGAAAATACAGATCGCACACATTACCCTATACTAGCTAACATTCACAACAATTACTTCAAAATTAACATAGACAAAAACGAATATCACCCAATATCATACGAAAAGTATCACAAAGAAACAAAAACAAATTTGTTACCAAAATACAAACCGAAAGTAAGGAAATGGCAATCTCCAACGATGGAGAAAGATGACCTCATAATTGCGAAAAATCAAAAAGGACCATACACACTTCATCATGACGATGATTACCTTAGATTAATAAATAACATAACAATCCAACAAAAACAAAACTATGAAAATACAAAAATATCAGATATTTTCTACGACGAAAAAACAAAAGTAACAGAAAAACTAATCAAAGAAACTGAAATATTAGACCCTGTATTTCACAAAGTGAAGATGTGAAAAAAACATAACAGTAAACCACATTCAGTAACAATGGACATACGTGGAAATAAAGGACTCTTCGCATATTTCAGAAAATACAAATCGATCATTATTGATGAAAAATCTGAACTAATCAAAATTGTGATAAACGTTCATAAAAAATCATTACAAAGAATCTGTCTACCACTAACACTATTACTATGCACGTTTTACGAAAACCATTGCATACACCTAGTAGGTCACACAGGACTCGAAAAAACAAAACGAAACATAATGGAAAAATACTATTTTCCAAACCTTACAACTTGGATAAAAATACTAATTGCAGATTGTATACAATGTCAAACAAACAAAGTGTTTGCTAACACAAAATTGAAAAGTAAACAAGAACAACTAGCACAAACAAAAACTTACTTTAACGAAATGATAATGATAGATACAAAAGGACCAATTTACCCGACATCAGAAGGAAATAATTACATCTTTGTAATAGTTGACGCCTTTTCACATTATGTTACCATAATGTGTGCACCAAAAAACTATGCACACTATGCATTTACAGCATTATTTGAACATTGGTTCATGAAATTCGGACTACCCGAAGAAATCCGATCAGACAACGGATCTGAATACATCAATACAGAATTAACACAGAATTAATACAGAATTTATGTATTTACTTCGAAATAAAGTTTAAACCAAGTACAACATATTCACTTTGGACAAACGGACTAGTGGAAGGAACAAATAAGATAATTGGACAATTCATTAGAACATTACCGAATGAAAAGTACAATAATTGGTCACGAAAAGCCAAATTCTTCCCATACGCGTACAACAGACAATATCAAACAGGACTAGGTATGTCACCTTATGAAGTTGTTTTCAGTCAGAAACCAAGGAAAGCAACAAAAATTAAACTCGGAACAACAACGGACGAAGTGGGTAATTGCAACCCATCGAATAAAAGTGCATGTAACACACAACCTACACATACACACTTAGAAAACCATTTCAGCCATACTAAAATCGCAAAGTTACAAAAAGGAACATTCGCAAAATGGTTCCTAGACAAAGAAAAATACTACAACGATACATATAAAAAAAACAAAAATTCTACAAAACAGAAAAAAGCTAACAGATGAAATGAACATTCGATTTCGAACAGCAAAACCACTTGAGAAAAATACTTTCGTTTTAGTCACCAACCAACAACAAATTGAAAGAGTATCGAAAAAACTATTACACCTAAAAACAGGACCATATTTTATTGTTGATAAACCAACTGAAACAACATACATCTTGAAAGACAACAATAAAGAACAAATAACAATACACAGAAATCACATTGTACCATATTATCCAAAAGAGAAGCACATCAAATTAGAACTACAAAATTATCTCCTAACAAAAGAAATACCAACACTGAAACAACCAAACACATCAACCTACATTCAAAAAGATGTCCACAACCCGGATACAAAACGTACACACCAATATAACCTTCGGAAAAGGAAGGTCACAATACAATAGCAAAAACGTAAAATAATAGAAATAATATTAGTAATAAATAATTACATACTATTAATAAATATATAATTCATTAAATGAAACTATGATATTCATATTAAAAACTATTACTACACAAGCTAACCCTATTACTACACAAGCTAACCCTCAAAACTATTACCCCTACATTATATTATATATCAATGCTAATATATATATATATATATATATATATATATATATATATATATATATATATAAATAGATATATAAATATATATATAAAAACGTAATATATACAATCTATCCTATTCACAAATCATATTTATGTTTACCTAAAACAATATATATTTTCCAGCTCTGTAATAGACTAACATGTACCTAAACTTGGACCCAGTATACATTCAGTATTTCTACTCTAACACACTTCTCTAACCCGAACCTGTGTGTATACCCCCGAAATTAAAGTCATTCAAAAAAAACATCTATATTAAAACAATAATACTGATAATACACAAAAAGTACAAAACACATCATTGAATGTGGAAAGTGTTAATATCAGATACACCTAACTCAACCCCCAACCGTTAAAACATAGAATATAACAAGCCATAGATTATAACAAACCTTAGAATGTCGTTCTTCAGATCGATCACACCAAATTTATTATAACTTTTCAAAATTATAAATTCCCAAATTACCTAAACACATACGTATTAACACCTTCAATGGAAACAAATAATAAATAAATAATTCTAACAAAACGGTGAATACTATCCTCATCATCAACATCTTCTTCCTTCGTCATTCACATCTTCTTCATACATCTTCTTCACACACCTCAAGTCAAAATCTCCTCTCACGGTCAGTATCACCTTCCATCCACCTCAGGACACATCCATCTCCAACACAGGCCGCCACCACATAAATCCACTGACAAACAAAACAACAGATATCAAATAACAAATAAAACAATATAAATCAAGTAACAAATAACTATTATAACACAAACTGGTTATGATACTAGCCCCTGAACCAAACACTAAAGATTAGTCACGGTAATTTCATGTAAACAAAATATCACAACACAATAAAACAAAACACAAATGGTATTTTGATGTTCACAGGCTTGGAACTGGAATAGACGATTTTGAAGTTACTTGAAGTAAAAAACAATAAACAAATAAATCAAATAACAAATTTCAATTAACAAATTAATTTCAAATAACAATATCCTCTACAATTGAGGACTCACGGAATGGAATAGACATTTTGTAGAAATCAACATTAGTAATAAGCAAATTATTACAAAACAATAGATAATCTAAAAAAGGGAAAAATAAAAATAACACAAAACAGGTAAAGCACAATTACTACTATTACAAAACAGGGAAACACTAAAACGAATACCAAATAAAAAATAATGAGTTCAACACAAACAACATAGACATACAGGAAAAGAATAACTTCCTCTTTACAAATCGGTATAACTTCCTCTTTTTAAATGAGTAACGCGCAACGCGCTAATACCGAATAAGTACAAAATAATAATCCAGGTCAAAGACAAGAACACATAACACTGTTGCCAGAATTAAATGACACTGTTGGCAACATCGTTAGCCTACGAGAACTATTTAACACAAACGCCAAATAATAGCCAAATGGTGATATAACTATGTGTAACAATTCAGTATGAATAGTGTAATAACCCAGTAAGAATAGTGTAACAATCCATTAGTTGTAACAATACATGTGTTATAACCTACATGTATCAATCCAGACAGTAACAATCCAGAATGAGATGACTCATTACCTGAAATATATACAAATACAATTTAGTTCACATTTCACTATTCGTCGGTCAAATGACCTTCGGCTAACTAGACATTTCACAGTGACATTTTAACAAATTATACGTCATAACCCAAACCTACGTCATAAGCAAAAACGGAAGTTAAAAAAACGGACGTCATAGTCCTCATTAGTTACAGCATACCTCATTAGTAAACGAACAAATCATTAAAACAGAAAAAAGGGATTAAAACAACCATCTTCATTAGTACGATGAAGAGACTTGAAGAACAAAGTACCGGGACAAATGGCTCCCAAGCGGACGCAATTAGTAACAAACTACAAATGTAGACGCAATTAGTAACAAACTACAAATGTCAACCCAATTAACATTTTCCACCATTACCAGATGGTGATTAACAAAATAGATCTAACACAGATCAATTATGTGTTGAAGTAGACATTTCAACACAACACCAACCTTCAACGCATACTTACGTTGCAAACAAAAAGACTAATTAACAGTTTGCACTACTTGCACCTTTTGCACCATTTACACCATTTCTGCACCATTTAAAACAATTAACGAACCTATAGCTCATTAGCACTAAACTTTCAAAGGATTTACAAAAGCGAGCAGATGGAGCCACCATCTTCATTGAACACTACCATCGAACACCATCAATAAAAAACCTACTTGAAACAAATTACAACCTCTAGGATAACTTACCTAATTGGTATTGGTAACTACCTAATTGGTATCTTACCAACCAGCAAAAAGATAACGTCAGTAACCAATCAAACATACCAATTACTTTCAAACATACCAACTACAAGAAGAACACCGTAACAAAAAAGCCAAAGAAAATCTACAAAAGACAATTATTCATCAAAGGATAACAATCCAAAATACTAATTACGACCAGAAAATTAGTAAAATTGGCAACTTCAAGAACCAAGAAAGAAAAACGGAAGATATGTAAATGTCACCAACATTGTAGAGAGCCCCAAACATTTGAGTAAAAATCACAACTCCAATTTTGTCTTGTACAAATCACAACCTCTCTCGAATCAGAAAAATTTTCTCATTTTCAGCTAAGCTGATAAGAAGAGTTAAAACCAACTAAAACTTTGTTTCTAATTCAACACAACATCTTAAAATTCAGAATCCAAATTCAACAAATTTTCATTGTCGACTCTCAATTGTAGAGACAATTTCTTGACTCATAAACATTTGATAAACAATTTCTTGCTTCATTCTTCAACAGAATAAAAATTTCAACCGTTTCTTCCAAAAATCTAATTCTCTGTAATTCCTGAAATCATTCGGACTAGATTTGTATCAACTGTTTTAAAATTTCTCTCACATCCTTACCAACTTTCTATCGGAAACAACTCGACAAACCAGGTAAAACTGAATTACCTTAATTTCATTTCAGAAAGACTTATACATCTTTATAGTCACCATAATAATGAAATACCACCTCTGTTGTCAGTTTCAGAATTTTTGAATTCATTTAGTAAAAATCAACTTGTCATCAGAATATCAGTCCAAATAGACGATTTTATTGAACTTGACTACCCATCTGGCAGTCATATACATTTTGACGACGATAGCGTTCAATTAACAAATTGCAAAGTATCACCTCAAAATTATCTCTTTATCATAGAAGGAATAACAAAAACTGAACAAGAGGTAAAACTCTTTTGGGGAGAAAAACATTTTGATTTACTCAAGAACACAGCACCGTGTACTGAAACAATCACAGAATTTGAAGTACTGAAACAACAGATTAACACTAGAGAGTGTGTCAACTTAAACGAGTTACACACAGTTTTTCTCGTAGTTTTAAAAAAGGAAGCTATAAACCTTATTGACGACAGAACAAAAAAGTAACAACTGTAATGATACCAGTCATTATCATAGTCATATATCACGTATCACTTCAGCTCTCACAAAATTTGATAATGCGACACCGTTAAGTGTCAGTTACATCAGTAAATACCTGTCACTTTTCAGTAAAGTAT
The DNA here is from genome assembly GCF_964194025.1 of Convolutriloba macropyga. Classification (NCBI taxonomy): domain Eukaryota; kingdom Metazoa; phylum Xenacoelomorpha; order Acoela; family Convolutidae; genus Convolutriloba; species Convolutriloba macropyga. The sequence goes on along the minus strand of NC_134474.1, from coordinate 48,945,044 downwards.
TGTATCCAAGTTACACTAATAATCACACTAACATACACAAACACATAAAACAAATAAAATAGTTTCAAAAATTGATTTCACAGAAGCATTAATAGCAACTTACTTACTATTATCTAAAGTCATATTTTTCGTAACTATTTTTCTTGTACCGTGTATAGTAGTAATTTCAACGTGTCTAGCTATAGTAACCATAACTGAAATCGTACGAAACCGTAGAGTTGTCTATGCGAGCCCACCAGTACAATAAAAATACCTCATGCATGAAATACACTCTGATATACTCCATATATGTAAATCTAATATAGATATTATAGAACTAGAAATATTTAAATTTATTAAAATCGCAATTATAATTTACTTTTTCATACGAATGTGTTTAAATCTAATAGAATACTTTCTATATCCATAAAAATTGATCCTATCCCTGATATTGAAAAATCCATCTACTACACCCTACACTCACAAAAATTCTATTTACAAATAGGATTTCCAGAAAACTCTCAATTATACGGTAACGTCATAATATACCAATTAAATCTCAGACTAGACTATAACGAAATTTGGATATCAAACCTAGGAGCACAAACACATACACCAGGACAAGAATTAACACCACTCATTATTTTACAACCACCATTCATTAATATCCCACCCCACGGACCTGGCTCAGGAGCATAACAAATAGCCCACAAAAATTGCGTCATCAAGTAATAATCAAAGTAACAATCACCCAGAAAGACCACACCATAACGAAGTCACAGATCTAACAAATATTCCAACTTCACCAGAAATAGATGATACACTAAATTCAGATAACGAAAACCCGTATACTGTACAACGGGAACGACCGGAAAGAAGAGAACTTTTAAGAGCACGACGTCGATCGTCATTATCATTCCCTGCACAAGACTACACAAGTGTTAATACAGATCATACACCAACACCATCCGAACTAAGAGCAAATCCTTTCTTACCACCAACATTTTCACAAAGACAGGACTTTAATTTTGTTCAAGAACACTTCCGAGTACAACCATTACAGTCACCTAATAGCTCACTTTGGTCAGCAACATCACCACAATCCACAAGTACAAATACAACATCATTGAGAACAAATCAAACATCATCATCAAATACATTAGTAAGCGTACCAAGAGTTGAAAACCCGAACACCTTGCAACCTCCGAGAAATACAGCATTATCCCCATCATCATTCATACCCGACGTTAGATTACCATCAAGCCATCCAGGACGAATTCGATCAACCCCCATACTTAATTGTAACCCCCCAACTCAAAGTAGAACAAATGAACACACATATCTCTTCCCATTAGATCACAAAACTTGGAACCCACCCCGGCCGTTATACGGACCTACCAATCTTGGTGATACACTTACTAATTTGTCAAGAAATAGACTAACAAAAACTTTCAATCTAACACATCGCCAACGCAACGCAGCACTTAACGTTCTAGCGACACCATCTCTTGAACTTAAATTTAACACAAAGATAAAATATGACACTATTTTTAATCATCCATTTCACGCTACAACACCATCTATAGTAACAACCACAATCCCAGCACCTTTCATCTGCATTGAATTTATATACAAATTCGATAGATATACAAAACAAACCTCAGGGTTCGCAACATTTTACAATCCACACACCGGTCTATCATACACATGTCGCTTCAACTGAAAGCTATTATTCTCATACTATTATTAATAATAACATACATATACATGAAAGTAGAAACAAAAATACAAATGGAACAAAGACTAAAAAATGAAGCTAGACAACGCATTAAAGACGAAAAAAATGGAAATACAAATCCATCACTTTAAAAATAAAAACAAAACAAGAAATTACAATACCATTAATAATTACCATACAATTAATCCACAAAAATATGATAACCTTCAACACTATGTATTTCAACACAATCATACCAACACTTATCCAAAATACCTCAACATTACTAAAGTAGAAGAATCAAATAACACTAAAAACTATTCAGACTACGAAGCTATGTGGGAAATAGTCATCGACAAATGGACACGAAATTGGAATTTCTATAGAGAACGATTAACAGATAGTATACTGAATAAGTTCAATATGAACAATAAAAGACAAAAAAGACAAACACAAATAGACTTTGTAGAATTAACTGGACAGAATATTAGGGCTCCGCAACCGGACCACAAGATATATTCATAGAACACTATGATTGTGTTGCAGAAGAAATCACAAATGTCAAATACTACAAACTAAACAAAATTAGTACATGTAGATTCAAACCATTAGATCTCGATATGACAAAAACAGAGGTACAATTATTATCAAAAGCATAAGCAGTAAAAATAAAAGCATACGCAGTTGCGGGAACATTTAAGGAACGCGTAGAATGGTGTTCACAACACACCGACTACATTAAAGCAAACAGACCAAGTTATTACGTATCAGATGCACAAAGAACAAAAATATTAGATGCGGACGAAGTTCGAAACGAACTCGCTAGAATAAACCTACTCAAAAACACAAGATATAAACCAACAAGATACAATATATCATTCAACTATATCGCAAATCCACCACTTCAGAAAAAGATCGAAGATATGCAAGGTTGAATACAATTTGATATGAATACCCCCTTAGTACCGCCATACGGACGAATAGTTTATGACTACACAAATCCCATGTGGATACCAAGCGCAATAAAAATGCACAATCCAATTGCATGAAAGGACCACGAAAACAGAACAGAATAGATATATCAGATTGGACACTAGGAATACGTGAAGTATCACTAATACTAAACCTCGATAACGAAGAAATATCATATATGGGAACAAAACTACCCTGCGAATTTCCTAAAGGAGAATGCCTCCCAACACCATTAACAAAAGCAACAATAGTATGGGAACCACAAACCCATTGTCAACTATTTGAACTAATTAGATTTGATGCATTCATGGTAAAAAACCAAGATAGATATTGGATAGAAACAAACACTGAATAAACAACAGTCCAACAACCTGACATAACACATAACAAAAAAAAATAAAATTAAACAAAACAGACACAATCGCAACTAGATTCGAAGTATCCCCACTCGTCAAACGCGAGTGCGGCTCACCCCGACCATTACACAAAACAGAATATGATGATATATACATCATCTACGAATACGGATTCGATATGCATACCGGACAAAAAGTAACAATATGGAAAGATAAATTTGGCGACGAAAAATTTATACGAATAAAACCAGAACAAATAATATCAGAACGTTCACGATATGAAGACGAAGATAAAAAACAATACTACTATGGTTTTGTAAACGAAAACACACATTTGAATATGAAAATGGATCTTTATATGAGTAACATTTACTCACGAATAAGTCTACAAGCTATTGAATTCTATTCACAAATTTGCGAACAAACTAGAAACCTTAGACAATTAACATTAACACAAGTAAAAAAGAACACTCCACTATTAGGATATATCCTCAATGGAGACCGATCAATATTCGTTAAACAAGAAGGAGTAAATGTGATGAAAATGTACAAATGCGCGAAAAAATCATCACCTCTATATGTACCGCAAACACGCGAATGTACAAAAACAGAGTACATTAAGTACACCAATTAACACGAGAAACATACTTATGGGCGAAGAAAGTCACATGTTCACATAGTAACTTTGACCAGTTAATATCAATTGACACTGAAGGAACAGCAAGATACAGAGTCACACCATACCCTGTAAAGGTTGAGACAATACTAAACACTATTTCACTTGAAGAAATAGTACTAGACAACATCTTTAGTGAAGCAAGTTTGATAGAAAGTGGTATATACAGTAGAGAACAATTAATTCAAGAACGAAAAAGAGATCTACTACACGAATACATGCGAGACCGCGAAAAACCATTACAGGAAGCTGCATCAGCAAACGCACAAAAATTACTAGAACTTGAATAACTCGGATTACTCCAAACATACAAAAATTATGAACAATCACTAAAATGGTTAAAAGATCTAAATATTAATGGATATAACTTCCAAATCGACCAACCTAGTGTAAACTGGAAAGAAATTTTTGACGGAGCATGGCTCAAAGAACAAATATTATCAATTTTTGGTTGGCCATGGTACATCTTAGAAAAAATGGCAATCATATACGCCATGATTAGCATGATACTATTTTTAACAAATCTTATAATAAAATTCTACAACGCTTTTGCATTTCATAAAGCAATTGGCAAACAAGCTAGCATTACAAAAATAATTTTAACAGGAATATTTGGTATCTTCTCACAGACACTAACACAACTAATAGCACAGATTCAAGAAGAAGAAACTAGTCACGACAGTGACGAGAACTATTCACACTATATCAAACATAATAAACCACGGAAGAACATTTTTCGACGACACTCTTCAGATAAAACACATATAACAGATCACAACGACGACGATAAACCATCACAAGTTTATATTGACACTAATTATAAACACTTTAATACAACTATTCGCAGAACAGATAAGAGACTACAGTTACGAACAATAGATTCACCACCGAAGAAACAAAAACCACCATTGCCAGAACGAAAATACAAACAAGAACCCTTAAAAATTGAACCATTAGAAACAATAAATGAAAACAAACTACCCATACTACCACCACAACTAATCACTCCACCACCTGCATATCAATGTTTAGGAAATAATGTATCTTTTAATATACCCCAAACAACATCACTTACTACACCACATATCACAGCCATCCGTAGTGCGCCTAACATACAACAACAATCATCAATATTTCAGGGAAGTTCATACGAACCTCCTTTAAGTATTAGTAAAACAACACCATATGAAATCCCGCAACCATCATCTACATCAACAAACCAACAAAACCTCATACCATTAGTAAAACTAATAGAAATACAAAACCCCCCACCTATAGATATAAATCAGTTGAAACTAGCAGCTAATAAAATGCATAACCGCAGCCATAGCTTAGACATTCTGAAAAATGATGACCAACCACATACGAATGAAGTCACATATTTTGACCTTCATTCGGCAGATACCTATGAAGTATAAATCTGCACTCAACCACGAAGAACTAACATATTTTATATTATTTCAAAGACATTTTTTTCATTTACTAGACATTCTCTTACTTATCCAAAATTAAATTTTATCCACTAACTACACATATTTTTTTGTATTTTATTACATTTATACTTAACACACCCAGTATGTTCGACAGATACCTGTAAAAATACATGTAAACCTCCTACTACCTCCAATATAAACATACATAACAAGTAACACAATGGTACTAACCAATATATCCCTGTACGAAAATGAATGAACATTGTCTTCACAAAACATAATACCGACAAATGAATAATAATAACTGTGTAACAGATAACAGATAATAACAAAGATACCACTGATAACCAGTGTGTTTGTAACAAACTGAATGAACAACGTTTCAAGTATATACCTGTAACAATCAATTGTAACTAATACAAAGTTAAGAATATGTAACAAATTGAATTATCTTTCAGCAAACAAGAAACGAAATGGCACACAAAATGGACTATGAGCCCGAGAATCCAGACCGAGCAGATTCGCCCCTCAGCTACAACGTTGAGGAAGGAGAACTAAGTTCAGGAGCAGGACGTTCAAGTCAGGAACAATTCGACATAACGCCTCTGATTGTAGCACGCAAACAGACGACCGTTTCGACAACCCACACGACAGGATAACAACTATAAGAGTCGAAGTGGAATGCGTTACTTCCAATCAACACACACAAACAGAGTTGAACCAACCAGCACCCAAAGAGAGTGCACAGGATATAAAAGAACAAGTTACCAGGAAAAAACAAACAGAAAACAAACGTAATCAAGATTCCTTTTCTAATAGAACAAATACTAACGTAACAGAACAAGGAACCAGTACTAACATACATAGTTACCAGAATAACAGACCACGTAACGATAGCACGCCAAATACAGTATACCACTCGCCACCACTACCTAACTATCCACCACCAGTACGAACACCTCCACCTAACGATAACGAACACGAATTACCGCAATATCACGTTCAACAACGTATATCACATAGATATCCATCACATATAAGACCGAACAATTTACGCTTCCCGTACGCCGTAACGCCCCGAAGCAACAGTAGGAAATCATTTTTCCACCAATCTACTAACGAACAATCCCCTACAGCAACAGTAATGGAAACAATATGGTTTCAGGACAAAGATACCCGAACATTGAATAACCCACATAACAGCAACTATAACCCATTGTTAAGTTATCGTAATTGGTTTGAAATGCCATTCGATTCACGGGACTATAACTTTGTAATGGCATCGTTACACAACCTAAAAGACCGTGTCTCTGATTTTTTTCCACCATTACCTTCTGAGAACACGAATACAGTTAAACGTAGTACCAAAAATATGGGACGCGATAAATACCATCAAACAGTGTATCCAATTTTGAAACAATTTTACAGTCTCACAGAACGTTTTTTACAAGACAACGACTATGAATTTAGAATACCTATAACATGTAGATTTGATAATCTCGTAGCAAAGACATCACAAGACCTTTCCGCTTACAGCGTTTTAGACCACCAGATTTTTCAACTTAGCTTCAACTTCCTACATCCGACACCAAAGGATGTCCAGAACAATAATTATAGAGTACATGAAACGAAGCTAGTTCACAACTTAATATACTATACGTTTTTACGAGACAAGAACAAGAACACTACAAAGAGTTATATACACATAAACGATCAACTAACTTCACCCTATTTTCTTAATTACGGATACAGACTCAAATGGGAATACACAATTGGAACACTCCGTAACTTCGACCCTGTAAGGAACTACTATATCTTCCAACCTAAAGAAGCACCCGAACGACCGCTCATCCTACCTATAGAAGCCTTAGAACCGTCTGAAGAATATCACACTTACCATTTGGAAGGCAGCGTAACAAACAGAGCTGTCCTGAACAAAATACACTTTAACAATGAACGCAAGACTTCAAATATCGAGAAAGAAATACGAAACTCGTTAAAAGCATCAATAACAGAAGTGTCACTAGATGAAATAACTGATCTAGTGGCATATTTTCTTTCAAAGGATGATCACTTCATCAAAGAATATCAACAATATAGGGATTGAAAAAATCACCCTAAACAAACAGAGAAACTCTAACAAAGACTATTCTGTAACAATCTTCAATGTCGTAACAGATTTCGTAATATTCAGAACAATATTATTGTAACATTGTCATAAATACTTCTTGCTATACATCTAACTATAGATGTTTCTCTGCATATTTCACGTGCAATAAATATTTTATAAATGCTAGTAACAAAACCCATTTTGCAAACAATCCTTAAATGTGATTGAACCCCATTTGTACTAGTATGACACTTAATGTGTAATAAAATCTATAAAACATAAAAAAGTTTTTTTTAACTTTATCTTTCACCCCCTATTCTTAGTTACTTGTATACATGTATATATGCAAAGTTTTCCATAGTAAGATATATGCAATTTTGTAAATAAAAAGAAAACAAAAATAGAACAAGGTATTAGTAATAAGTGGAATGAGTAACACAGTGTATAATAACACACTATAATAATGTGTACTCACACACATGCACAATTCAATACTAAAATAGATTACATGCTAACTCACCAACTAACAACATGAGTCACAACATGACAATCCTGTTGCAATAATTACTTGATTTAACATGCAATACATGTAGAATCTTCCAACACAGAACATAACGTATTGTATACAAAGTATTTAACAAATAGTTACCAATACTTTCCTGACGAATATAACAAATGGTCAAACAGAAAAAAAATTAAGACTGTTCACAATTCGAAATTTTCATATCTCAAAATGATACTTTAAGACATGCTAGGCAATCACATGTAATACACCAGTAACAACTAACACCTATGTTTGTAACAAATCCTCTGAATTCTTTTCCTTCAAAAGGAAAAAAGGCATTATTTGGAAGACTGTATCGTATCGGGCGAACCTTTTACACAATGATGAAATAACCGTTAATGGGAATCAGCAAATGGGACATTTTTGCTTATATCCATTATAAAGAAAGTAAGCGAGATAACCTTCAAAAAATTTACAGATACGACAAACGCGAAAACTAACAAAAAACAATAGTTACTCCACAACAGTAGAAGTATGACAAAACAATTCGTCAGAACTAATAGCATCAGAATAACTCCTGATTTCAGGAGACATCAAGAGTAATAATACATGTTCATCTTCAGTAACATAAAATAAATGGCCAAAAAGGTCACATGTCACTAACCATTTCCATGATTGTAAACAGAAACTTCGATTACCAAATAAACTCACTACCCTCGATTCCTTCGTCGAATTACATGATTACAATTTCGAAAACTCTTCCAACCGGAAGGGATACTACGTATTATACGTATTAACACAGAACACTTATTAAACACTTTAACAACTAACATTATTAACCAGGAAGAGAACTTTTAAGAGCACGACGTCGATCGTCATTATCATTCCCTACACAAGACTCAACATTAGTATCATATGGCTCAACAGACATAGAATCTAATATAAAAAGAGCTTTAGAAACAGGACACTCAGAACCACCAAGTAGAACAGGAACACCTACATTACACAATTATAGTCTGAGTTCACCAAGTGAACACTCAAGTGTTAATACAGATCATACACCAACACCATCCGAACTAAGAGCAAATCCTTTCTTACCACCAACATTTTCACAAAAACAGGACTTTAATTTTGTTCAAGAACACTTCCGAGTACAACCATTACAGTCACCTAATAGCTCACTTTGGTCAGCAACATCACCACAATCCACAAGTACAAACACAACACCATTGAGAACAAATCAAACATCATCATCAACTACATCAGTAGGCGTACCAAGAGTTGAAATCCCGAACACCTTGCAACCTCCAAGAAATACAGCATTATCCCCATCATCATTCATACCCGACATTAGATTACCATCAAGCCATCCAGGACGAATTCGATCAACCCCCATACTTAATTGTAACCCCCCAACTCAAAGTAGAACAAATGAACACACATATCTCTTCCCATTAGATCACAAAACTTGGAACCCACCCCGGCCGTTATACAGACCTACCAATCTTGGTGACACACTTACTAACTGGTCAAGAAATAGACTAACAAACACTTTAAATCTAACACATCGCCAACGCAACGCAGCACTTAACGTTCTAGCGACACCATCTCTTGAACTTAAATTTAACACAACGATAAAATATAACACTATTTTTAATCATCCATTTCACGCTACAACACCATCTATAGTAACAACCACAATCCCAGCACCTTTCATATGCATTGAATTTATATACAAATTCGATAGATATACAAAACAAACCTTAGGGTTTGCAACATTTTACAATCCACACACCGGTCTATCATACACATGTCGCTTCAACTGAAAACTATTATTCTCATAATATTATTAATAATAACATACATATACATGAAAGTAGAAACAAAAATACAATTGGAACAAAGACTAAAAAATGAAGCTAGACAACGCCTTAAAGACCGTATCAACAAAAAAAATGGAAATACAAATCCATCACTTTAAAAATAAAAACAAAACAAGAAATTACAATACCATTAATAATTACCATACATTTAATCCACAAAAATATGATAACCTTCAATACTATGTATTTCAACACAATCATACCAAGACTTATCCAAAATACCTCAACATTACTAAAGTAGAAGAATCAAATAACACTAAAAACTATTCAGAATAGGAAGCTATGTGGGAAATAGCCATCGACAAATGGACACGAAATTGGAATTTCTATAGAGAACGATTAACAGATAGTATACTGAATAAGTTCATTATGAACAATAAAAGACAAAAAAAGACAAACACAAATAGACTTTGTAGAATTAACTGGACAGAATATTAACGGCTCCGCAAACGGACCACAAGATATATTCATAGAACACTATGATTGTGATGCAGAAGAAATCACACATGTCAGATACTACGAACTAAACAAAATTAGTACATGTAAATTCAAACCATTAGATCTCGATATGACAAAAACAGAAGTACAATTATTATCAAAAGCACAAGCAGTAAAAATAAAAGCATACGCAGTTGCAGGAACATTTAAGGAACGCGTAGAATGGTGTTCACAACACACCGACTACATTAAAGCAAACAGACCAAGTTATTACGTATCAGATGCACAAAGAACAAAAATATTAGATGCGGACGAAGTTCGAAACGAACTCGCTAGAATAAACCTACTCAAAAACACAAGATATAAACCAACAAGATATAATATATCATTCAACTATACCGCAAATCCACCACTTCAGAAAAAGATCGAAGATATGCAAGGTTGAATACAATTTGATATGAATACCCCATTAGTACCGCCATACGGACGAATAGTTTATGACTACACAAATCACATTTGGATACCAAGCGCAATAAAAAATGCACAATCCAATTGCATGAAAGGACCACGAAAACAGAAGAGAATAGATATATTAGATTGGACACTAGGAATACGTGAAGTATCACTAATACTAAACCTCGATAACGAAGAAATATCATATATGGGAACAAAACTACCCTGCGAATTCCGCAAAGGGGAATGCCTCCCAACACCATTAACAAAAGCAACAATAGTATGGGAACCACAAACCCATTTTCAACTATTTGAACTAATTAGATTTGATGCATTCATGGTAAAATACCAAGATAGATATTGGATAGAAACAAACACTGAATGGACAACAGTCCAACAACCTGACATAACTTAAAAAATAAAATTAAACAAAACAGACACAATCGCAACTAGATTCGAAGTATTCCCACTCGTCGAACGCGAGTGCGGCTCACCCCAATCATTACACCAAACAGAATATGATGATATATACATCATCTACGAATACGGATTCAATATGCATACCGGACAAAAAGTAACAAGAAAGAAAGATAAATTTGACGATTGAGAAATTTATCCGAATAAAACCAGAACAAATAATATCAGAACGTACACGATATGAAGACGACAATAACAAACAATACTACTATGGTTTTGTAAACGAAAACACACATTTAAACATGAAAATGGATCTTTGCATGAGTAACATTTACTCACGAATAAGTCTACAAGCTATTGAATTCTATTCACAAATTTGCGAACAAACTAGAAACCTTAGACAATTAACATTAACACAAGTACAAAAGAACACTCCACTATTAGGATATATCGTCACTGGAGACCGATCAATATTCAATAAACAAGAAGGAGTAAATCTGATGAAAATGTACAAATGCGCAAAAAAATCATCACCTCTATATGTACCGCAAACACGCGAATGTTATGACAAAATACCAATTCTATACAAAAACAGAGTACAATACGTACACCAATTAACACGACAAATATAATTATGGGCGAAGAAAGTCCCATGTTCACATAGTAACTTTGACCAGTTAATATCAATTGACACTGAAGGAACAGCAAGATACAGAGTCACACCATACCCTGTAAAGGTTGAGACAATACTAAACACTATTTCACCTGACGAAATAGTACTAGACAACATCTTTAGTAAAGCAAGTTTGATAGAAAGTGGTATATACAGTAGAGAACAATTAATTCAAGAACGAAAAAGAGATCTACTACACGAATACATGCGAGACCGCGAAAAACCATTACAGGAAGCTACATCAGCAAACGCACAAAAATTACTTGAACTTGAACAACTCGGATTACTCCAAACATACAAAAATTATGAACAATCACTAAAATGGTTAAAAGATCTAAATATTAATGGATATAACTTCCAAATCGACCAACCTAGTGTAAACTGGAAAGAAATTTTTGACGGGGCATGGCTCAAAGAACAAATATTATCACTCTTTGGTTGGCCATGGTACATCTTAGAAAAAATGGTAATCATATACGCCATGATTAGCGTGATACTATTTTTAACAAATCTTATAATAAAATTCTACAACGCTTTTGCAATTCATAAAGCAATTGGCAAACAAGCTAGCATTACAAAAATACTTTTAACAGGAATATCTGGTATCTTCTCACAGACACTAACACAACTAATAGCACAGATTCAAGAAGAAGAAACTAGTCATGAAAGTGACGAGAACTATTCACACTATACCAAACATAATAAACCACGGAAGAACATTTTTTGACGACGCTCTTCAGATATAACACATATAACAGATCACAACGACGACGATAAACCATCACAAGTTTATATTGACACTAAATATAGACACTATAATACAACAATTTGCAGAACAGATAAGGGACTACAGTTACGAACAATAGAATCACCACCGAAGAAACAAAAACCACCATTGCCAGAACGAAAATACAAACAAGAACCCTTAAAAATTGAACCATTAGAAACAATAAATGAAAACAAACTACCCATACTACCACCACAACTAATCACTCCACCACCTGCATATCAATGTTTAGGAAATAATGTATCTTTTAGTATACCCCAAACAACATCACTTACTACACCACATATCACACCCATCCCTAGTGCGCCTAACATACAAATTTAAGTATTAGTAAAACAACAACATATGAAATCCCGCAACCATCATCTACATCAACAAACCAACAAAACCTCTTACCATCAGTAAAACTAATAGAAATACAAAACCCCCCACCTATAGATATCAATCAGTTGAAACTAGCAGCTAATAAAATGCATAACCGCAGCCATAGCTTAGACATTCTGAAAAATGATGACCAACCGCATACGAATGAAGTCACATATTTTGACTTTCATTCGGCAGATACATATGAATTATAAATCTGCACTCAACCACGAAGAACTAACATATTTTATATTATTTCAAAGACATTTTTTTCATTTACTAGACGTTCTCTTACTTATCCAAAATTAAATACTATCCACTAACTACACATATTTTTTTTGTATTTTATTACATTTATACTTAACACACCCAGTATATTCGACAGATACCTGTAAAAATACATGTAAACCTCCTGCTACCTCCAATATAAACATACATAACAAGTAACACAATGGTACTAACCAATATATCCCTGTACGAAAATGAATGAACATCGTCTTCATAAAACATAATACCGACAAATGAATAATAATAACTGTGTAACAGATAACAGATAATAACAAAGATACCACTGATAACCAGTGTGTTTGTAACAAACTGAATGAACAACGTTTCAAGTATATACCTGTAACAATCAATTGTAACTAATACAAAGTTAAGAATATGTAACAAATTGGATTATCTTTCAGCAAACAAGAAACGAAATGGCACACAAAATGGACTATGAGCCCGAGAATCCAGACCGAGCAGATTCGCCCCTCAGCTACAACGTTGAGGAAGGAGAACTAAGTTCAGGATCAGGTAGTTCAAGTCAGGAACAATTCGAGATAACGCCTCTGATTGTAGCACGCAAACAGACGACCGTTTCGACAACCCACACGACAGGATAACAACTATAAGAGTCGAAGTGGAATGCGCCACTTCCGATCAACACACACAAACAGCGTTGAACCAACCAGCACCCAAAGAGATTGCACAGGATATAAAAGAACAAGTTACCAGGAAAAAACAAACAGAAAACAAACGTAATCAAGATTCCTTTTCCAATAGAACAAATACTAACGTAACAGAACAAAGAACCAGTACTAACATACATAGTTACCAAAATAACAGACCACGTAACGATAGCACCCCAAATACAGTATACCACTCGCCACCACTACCTAACTATCCACCACCAGTACGAACACCTCCACCTAACGATAACGAACACGAATTACCGCAATATCACGTTCAACAACGTATATCACATAGATATCCATCACATATAAGACCGAACAATTTTACGCTTCCCGTACGCCGTAACGCCCCGAAGCAACAGTAGGAAATCATTTTTCCACCAATCTACTAACGAACAATCCCCTACAGCAACAGTAATGGAAACAATATGGTTTCAGGACAAAGATACCCGAACATTGAATAACCCATATAACAGCAACTATAACCCATTGTTAAGTTATCGTAATTGGTTTGAAATGCCGTTCGATTCATGGGACTATAACTTTGTAATGGCACAGTTACACAACCTAAAAGACCGTGTCTCTGAATTTTTTCCACCATCCTGAGAACCATACCTTCTGAGAACACGAATACAGTTAAACGTAGTACCAAAAATATGGGACGCGATAAATACCATCAAACAGCGTATCCAATTTTGAAACAGTTTTACAGTCTCACAGAACATTTTTTATACGACTACGACTATGAATTTAGAATACCTATAACATGTAGATTTGATAATCTCGCAGCAAAGACATCACAAGACCTTTCCGCTTACAGCGCTTTTGACCACCAGATTTTTCAACTTAGCTTCAACTTCCTACATCCGACACCAAAGGATGTCCAGAACAATAATTATAGAGTACATGAAACGAAGCTAGTTCACAATTTAATATACTATACGTTTTTACGCGACAAGAACAAGAACACTACAAAGAGTTATATACACATAAACGATCAACTAACTTCACCCTATTTTCTTAATTACGGATACAGACTCAAATGGGAATACACAATTGGAACACTCCGTAACTTCGACCCTGTAAAGAACTACTATATCTTCCAACCTAAAGAAGCACCCGAACGACCGCTCATCCTACCTATAGAAGCCTTAGAACCGTCTGAAGAATATCACACTTACCATTTGGAAGGCAGCGTAACAAACAGAGCTGTCCTGAACAAAATACACTTTAACAATGAACGCAAGACTTCAAATATCGAGAAAGAAATACGAAACTCGTTAAAAGCATCAATAACAGAAGTGTCACTAGATGAAATAACTGATCTAGTGGCATATTTTCTTTCAAAGGATGATCACTTCATCAAAGAATATCAACAATATGGGGATTGAACATATCACTCTAAACAAACAGAGAAACTCTAACAAAGACTTTTCTGTAACAATCTTCAATGTCGTAACAGATTTCGTAATATTCAGAACAATATTATTGTAACATTGTGATAAATACTTCTTGCTATACATCTAACTATAGATGTTTCTCTGCATATTTCACGTGCAATAAATATTTTATAAATGCTAGTAACAAAACCCATTTTGCAAACAATCCTTAAATGTGATTGAACCCCATTTGTATTAGTATGACACTTAATGTGTAATAAAATCTATAAAACATAAAAAAGTTTTTGTTAACCTTATCTTTCAGCCCCTATTCTTAGTTACTTGTATACATATATATATATATATATATATATATATATATATATATATATATATATATATATATATATAAGCAAAGTTTTCCATAGTTAGATATATGCAATTTTGTAAATAAAAAGAAAACAAAAATAGAACAAGGTATTAGTAATAAGTGGAATGAGTAACACAGTGTATAATAACACACTATAATAATGTGTACTCACACACATGCACAATTCAATACTAAAATAGATTACATGCTAACTCACCAACTAACAACATGAGTCACAACATGACAATCCTGTTACAATAATTACTTGATTTAACATGCAATACATGTAGAATCTTCCAACACAGAACATAACGTATTGTATACAAAGTATTTAACAAATAGTTACCAATACTTTCCTGACGAATATAACAAATGGTCAAACAGAAAAAAAAATTAAGACTGTTCACAATTCGAAATTTTCATATCTCAAAATGATACTTTAAGACATGCTAGGCAATCACATGTAATACACCAGTAACAACTAACACCTATGTTTGTAACAAATCCTCTGAATTCTTTTCCTTCAAAAGGAAAAAAGGCATTATTTGGAAGACTGTATCGTATCGGGCGAACCTTTTACACAATGATGAAATAACCGTTAATGGGAATCAGCAAATGGGACATTTTTGCGTATATCCATTATAAAGAAAGTAAGCGAGATCTTTAACCTTCAAAAAATTTACAGATACGACAAACGCGAAAACTAACATAAAACAATAGTTACTCCACAACAGCAGAAGTATGACAAAACAATTCGTCAGAACTAATAGCATCAGATTAACTCCTGATTCCAGGAGACATCAAGAGTAAAAATACATGTTCGTCTTCAGTAAAATAATATAAATGGCCAAAAAATCACATGTCACTAACCATCTCCATGATTGTAAACAGAAACTTCGATTACCAAATAAACTCCCTACCCTCGATTCCTTCGTCGAATTACATGATTACAATTTCGAAAAACTCTTCCAACCGGAAGGGATACTAGGTATTATACGTATTAACATAGAACACTTATTAAACACTTAACAACTAACAATATTAACCAGGTAAGTCAGGTAAGTCACCGGACATCAGGAGCGCCACAACACATCGACACTGGAGCTGCCCAAAATGATCTTCACCCACTGGACGTGGTACTGGAATAGATGCTTTTGTGGTTGTTGATGTTGGTTCTTTGCTTTGTGGACAACCTATGTCTGGGACTTTACCCTTTGTCGAAACCGATCACCAAGCAACACACTCAAAAAAGAAAGAAAAAACCTTCAGAGAGATATAAAGAGAAATTGACTCATAGTACAGAAAACTTTCAAAAATCTCTAAAACCCGGAAAGATGGAGTCAATTTTGATTTCCAACAAAAGGATTTGAAGATTTTACTTATGTTGATGAATATAAACTAAAATAATCAACCCTGATTGGTTAAAATTATGGAAATACCTTTCCTTTTAATGTTTGACTGTTTACCCGTTGGTAACACAACACGCTACCCCTTTAGTCGGTACCAGTAAAACCTGATATAATAATAAAGTATATCTCTCTCTACTCCGCTCTTGTTTTAGTATTGAGATATACGTTAGACTTTAGCATTTCGACCGGTGCACTGTCTGCTGAAGCTCCGATAGAAGAGTGACAGACTAGAGATCTAGAACTTTAGTTAGTCAGGTAAGCCTTAAGATTAGACTATATTCTTGAGACACCATAAGACAGAAGTAGAGTAACCTCTCAAGGTAACCCTACCTCAGCACACGTCCTAAAACCCCGACACCCTTTCAAAATTCCTCTTTCGCGTCGTGACGTTAAGACGTCAGACTCAAGTCGAAATTTGATTTTCAAACAAAAAATAGATTTCTTTTAGAAATCAGGAGAACGCTCAATAATATTGGGTGGCGGTTTTCTATTTACTTTTAATCTCTGTCGCCACAATAGTAGCCGTCCCTGCGCAATACTCTATGTCATTGGCTAATTGAGCGTGGTACTTGGTTAAAATACAAAGTTATAAGTTAAATTGTTAAGTAGATCATGGTGAAGAAAAGTTGGTTTAATTAGACTAGATTTAATAGAGTGGTTAGCTCTGATGGAAGTTTGGTGTTCAATGAATGAATTTATTCCTCGCTTTG
This sequence comes from Convolutriloba macropyga, assembly GCF_964194025.1. Classification (NCBI taxonomy): domain Eukaryota; kingdom Metazoa; phylum Xenacoelomorpha; order Acoela; family Convolutidae; genus Convolutriloba; species Convolutriloba macropyga. Next base: position 48,927,455 of record NC_134474.1, on the reverse strand, counting down.
GTCGGTAACCAATATCGGTTCTATCATCGTGGTAAATTAACTAAGTCAACAAAGGTATGTCAGTTTTGTTGATTCTGCTCGAAGCCCGAGCTTTGTCTAATCACAGGTCTATTTTCTTTTCTCACACCCATCAACCTTGTGTCAGCCATATATCAGGTAAAAAACCAAATTTTAAACTAAATCTTTAACCTTGAAATCCAAGATTTATAGTACATTTTTTTATATACGTGTAACACTGCTCCCCTCTTAACACACTGCCCCCCCTCCTAACAAGAATAGAGTGCACCAATCACAAAATTAAAGAAAATTTTCATTCACAGATCTTGTTATGTGAACGTCTTACTAAACAAAACGTTTGTAGCTTCATATGGACACTATAATTATCAGTTTTGGTTGTTCATAGTTTTTTCTGCCTCGTCAAGTACAAATATGTTGTACGCTTCCCGTGCGGCATCATCGGTCAAAATTGATATGCCCGGTTGATGCTCTTGAAGAATTCTTCATCTCCACTAGCATCAGGGTGTAGTAAACCATAGAACTTAATATATGACATGCTCAAAAAATACATAGTGAACGCACAATTCGAAATTTTCACAATCAATGGGAGATCAAAAAAAGATGGTTACTAAGAGTGAACCGGATTTTAACAATATAAAGAAAGCATTATAAATAATGATGGGAATCATCACGGAATTCCATCTTGACGGGAGACGTCAAGGAATGTTTTTTCTTGACGGGAATCGTCAGGCTGGTAAAAACCTGCTATCTGTTAGTTTAACTAACAGGGACCGGTGCGGTAGGAAGAGAAATATCACTAAGAGAAAATCCCTAAGAGGTTAACGAAAATGGGTAAAAATAACCTAAGATTAATCAACCATTGATAGGACCGAAACCAAGGGCTATATTCAAAACTAAACCTCATATAATTGAGCTGCATTTCTCTTAATAGCTTTACACCTTCTGATCTTTTGAAACTTATTGAATTTCCAATCAATAACTGTAACTCTATATTGAACCGTTTGAATATTTACATCATAATTAAATTAAAGTCCTATACTTAGAGGATTTTCATCAGTAACCCCGATGTCCAAAGTGTTGATGAAAAAACCCCCAACCCAACCCGTAACCGTACACAATGCACGGATATTACACTGGCGACAGAGATTTGAAAAAAAGAATTAACATTTTGAAAACTTTAACAAGTTTGTCGGTAGGAAGACGCAAATAAAAAGCAGTTTAACACCAAGAACTCGAGAATCGAATTATTCTCGAGATAAATACACAAAGCACAAGATTCGGAATAACAAATTTCCACTACGAATAACAAATTTCCATCACGAATTTCCACCAATTTCCACCAAAGTTTGCGGGAGTCAGCTGCAGAAGTCACAACGGAATCAGTCGCTGGAAATCAGTTTTCACAAGTGAGAATTTACTTGCGTGAGGCTAACCTTTACTCGTTGGTGAAGAGAGAAAATTGCTTGTGTGGAAAGACCGCATCATACCGTGTAAGTAGAAATAAAGAGTTTTCTTTAGTTGTTGTCGTTGGTAATTGAAATTGATCGCGACTGCGTTAGTCTTGTTAGTCTAGGAAATTTTTATTTTCTTTCGATCTTAGTTGCGAAATTGACTTGTAGATAACGAGCGGCATAACCATCAAAAAAACGGCAGGATATTTGCGTTGTTAAATCAATTAAAGCCATTGCGTTGCTTTATACTCTGAAAGTTATACATTGACTATTTCTGAAACTACCATTAATTAAAAAAAGAAACAAACAAACGAGCAAAAAAAATTGATCAGGTAACAATAAGCAGGAGAAATTAACAGAAAATTAAGCGAGTGAAACATTAAAATAAAGAGAGTGTTATAGAAATTCAAAGATAAAATCAGAAAACACCTACCAGTGACGATCTACCTGGTAATTATTTTATAGAAACTATTTTTCTGAACAAATAAACAAAGTTTTAAAAGGGCACGATACACGTAGGGGAACAGTAAAATGGAAACGGGCTCGACCTGTAGAATGCTATTACCGGAAGCGTTTACGGGCTCAAACGACTTGGAAAGCAACGTGACGCATTTAGAGCTATTAGCGGAACTACAAAGGTGAAAAGAACTGAAGCATATCCGGCCCGCGAAGTTGATGAACGGCCGCATTACTTTGCACATAGGCTACAAAAATCTGCCATAGAGTTCTATCGCACTCTACCGCAAGCTACAAGAGAAAATTATGATGATTTTGTTAAAGTTTTTCGAGAGCACAATAGCGAAAAACCGGCCATTTTCCGGGGACGGCTAGCTCGCCGCGTACAGCAACCAGGAGAAAAACTGACAGATCTTCTGGGAGATTTAAAGGAATTGGCTTTGAAAGTTTACCCAACGGAGTCGCAGGACATTAGAGACTATCTCGTTCTCAGAGGATTTTCAGAAGGAATCAACCATAGTCAGGTGAGGTTAGATCTCAGAGAGCAAATCAGCGACAAGAAAATGAAAATCGAAACAGTTTTGGAACGAGCATTGCATCTAGAAGCTGTAACAAGAAAAGAAGAGGAAGAGCAATTACCAAAGTTGCGGTAATTAGACGGGTTGAAACGAAAGATTTATTGGAGGCCGTCACCAAGCTTGTGAACCAATTGTCAGTGGAAGACAGACAGCGAGAAAACCGTCGAAACCAATCTAGGGAGCGAAGCAGTTCCCGGGGACGGTGGGTTGACGACATGCGTGATAGAGGACAGAAACAAGATCGTGGGTTCAACGATCGGCGGCAATTTCCAACGCCGGTTCTAGTCAACGAGACAGATCTTTCGGAAGAGATGAACCGTCTAGGAGGAACGACAGGCAGGGTTTCAGGTGCAGAGCCTGAGGAAATGTCGAAATTGTTTCCTATGTGGATGTTCCCAACATTCGAAAATAAACTGCCCTATTAAAAGGAAAACCACCGAGAACTGTAATGTAATTAGAGTTTGTTCGACAAACACATTTAAATGTGTAAACGCATAAATCATACTTCATGGGAACAGATGCGATGGATTAATAGACAGTGGAAGTAGTATATCGCTTTTGAGCTGGTCCACATACGAAAAACTGGGCAAACTGGGAAATGTGCAAACATGCACAAAACGAAAATTAACAGCCAATAAATCAGCTGTCAAAATAATAAGAAGAGTAACGCTGTTGGTACATTTGCAACCAAGACTACCGGAGGTTGAACAAGACTTTGTGGTAACGGCAGACGAAGGTATAGAGTGTCTGCTGGGAATTGATTTCCTGAAAACCAACAAATGTGAGTTGAACTTACAAGAAGAGAAGCTATATAGCAGTCACTTTAAAATTTCAATACCGCTTACCACAGAGAAAACGCAAGGTTTTCAGGTTTTTTCAGTTGCGGGACAAAACACTTATATACAGAGTAAAAACGAAAGTGTAACGAGCATTAGATTAGCCGATGAAAACGGAGAAGAAATTTCGGGAGTGGAAGGATTAGTGGAAGCAATTGAAGATTTTTAACTAAAGACTGGTTTGCTTTTAGCCGTCTGTATGATATCAATGAAAGATGGTTCTAGTTTTGATAAAAATCTTAAATCTAACGGACGCACCAGTGACCGTGTATAAAAGCACTAAAGTAGGAACTTATATTGAAAACAAACAAAATTTAGCTGTGAATGGAGTTTTCACAATTCAAAATAAGCCAAAAAACATTGGAGTCTTTTTAAATGGGAAAACACACAAAGTTGGAAAGTTCTAATCTAGATAACCAGCAGAGAAAAAAAGTACAGGAATTGTTCATGAGACGTCAACAAGTTTTTTTCCGAAACTCGAATGACTTAGGATATTGTGACAAAAATTAAGATGCACAGCCGTTCAGAGAAAGTTATTGCAGTATGAGCTTTGATAGAAGAAAAACAATGAAAAAAATTGTCAGAGATCTAGAGGATGCAAAATTAATTGAACCAACCCATTCGTATTGGGCAGCACCATCAATATTGGTGAAAATGAAAGATTGCAGCTACAGACTAGTTTTAGATTAAAAAGGTTTGAACAAACAAATCGAGAAAAGCAGTTGGCCGCTACCAAGAATAAATGACATTATTGACTCTCTATACGGATATTGTCCAATATTGATTTGACCTCGGGATATTTTCAAATGACGCTGGATGAAGAGTCGCAGAACGTGACAACTTTTGTAAGTCCAATGAGACTCTACAAGTGGAAGAGACTACACATGGGTTTGGCGTCAGCGCCAGGAGCTTTCCAAAATTTAATGGAATTGGTCATGGCAGGACTCTCCTATGAAATGGCTTTAGTATACCTGGATGATATAATCATCTTCGGTAGACCCTTTGAGGAGCATCTCAACCGTCTAGATCTTGTACTTGGACGACTTAAAGACGCTGGATTGATAACAAACGGCTCAAAATGTCGGCTTTTTCAGAAAAAATTCATTTCCTGGGACCAATTTTATCAAATCAAGGCGTGGAAGTGGATCCGGAGAAAGTAGCAGCAGTCAGTAAAATGAAAAGCCCACAAACAATAAAAGAATTGGGAGCAATATTAGGGCTAGTTTTTTTTACAGAAGATTCATACAGGATTTTGGAAAAATAGCAGAGCCGCTTTATAAGCCATTAAACAAAAAAGAACGTTTTTCTTGGAGCAAAGAGTGTGAATGAGCAGTTGAACAACTAAAACAAGCACTTCAGAAAGCACCAATATTGGGTTATCCGAATAACACGGATCCCTATACGTTAACCACCGACGCCTCTCTGTTTGGCATTGGCGCAATCATTTCCCAAAGACAACAATGGGTTGAAAAGGTTATTGCATACGCAAGCAAAACGCTAAACAACAGTCAACGAAACTATTTAAACATTAAAATAAAGAGATTGTTATATAGATTCAAAGATAAAATTAGAAAACACCTACCCGTGACTATCTACTTGGTAATTATTTTATAGAAACTATTATTTTCAACAAGTAGACAAAGTTTTAAAAGGGCACGATACATGTAGGAGAACAGTAAAATGGAAACGGGCTCGACCTCTAGAATGCTATTACCGGAAGCAATTGCCGGTTCAAACGACTTGGAAAGCAACGTGACGCATTTAGAGCTATTAGCGGAACTACAAAGGTGAAAAGAACTGAAGCAGATCCGGCCCGCGAAGTTGATGAACGGCCGCATTACTTTGCACATAGGCTACAAAAATCTGCCATAGAGTTCTATCGCACTCTACCGCAAGCTACAAGAGAAAATTATGATGATTTCGTTAAAGTTTTTCGAGAACACAATAGCGAAAAACCGGCCGTTTTCCGGGGACGGCTAGCTCGCCGCGTACAGCAACCAGGAGAAAAACTGACAGATTTTCTGGGAGATTTAAAGGAGTTGGCTTTGAAAGCTTACCCAACGGAGTCGCAGGACATTAGAGACCATCTCGTTCTGAGAGGATTTCTAGAAGGAATCAACCATAGTCAGGTGAGGTTAGATCTCAGAGAGCAAATCAGCGACAAGAATATGAAAATCGAAACAGTTTTGGAACGATTATTGCATCTAGAAGCTGTAACAAGAAAAGAAGAGGAAGAGCAAACACCAAAGTTGCGGTAATTAGACGGGATGAAACGAAAGATTTATTGGAGGCCGTCACCAAGCTTGTGAACCAATTGTCAGTAGAAGACAAACAGCGAGAAAACTGTCGAAACCAATCTAGGGAGCGAAGCAGTTCACGGGGACGGTGGGGTGTCGACAGGCGTGATAGAGGACAGAAACAAGATTGTGGGTTCAAAGATCGGCGGCAATTTCCAACGCCGGGACCTAGTCAACGAGACAGATCTTTCGGAAGAGATGAACCGTCTAGGAGGAACGACAGGCAGGGTTTCAGGTGCAGAGTCTGTGGACAAGAAGGGCACATTTGGAGGAATTGTTTCCTACGTGGAAGTGCCCAACATTTGAAAAAAAACTGCCCTATTAAAAAGAAAACCACCGAGAACTGTAATGTAATTAGAGTTTGTTCGACAAACACAATTAAATGTCTAAACGCATAAATCATACCTCATCGGAACAGATGCGTTGGATTAATTGACAGTGGAAGTAGTATATCCTTTTGAGTTGGTCCATATTAGAAGAACTGGGCAAACCGGGAATTGTGCAAACATAAACAAATCGAGTGTTAACAGCCAATAACTCAGCTGTCAAAGTAATAAGAAGAGTAACGCTGTTGGTACAGTTGCAACCAAAACTACCGGAGGCTGAACAAGGCTTTGTGATAACGGCAGACGAAGCTATAAAATGTCTGCTGGGAATTCCTGAAAACCAACAAATGTGGGTTGAACTTACAAGAAGAGAAGCTATATAGCAGTCACTTTAAAATTTCAATATTGCTTACCACAGAGCAAACGCAAGGTTTTCAGGTTTTTGCAGTTGCGGGACAAAACACTTATATACAGAGTAAAAACGAAAGTCTAACGAGCATTAGATTAGCTGATGAAAACGGAGAAGAAGTTCCGGGAGTGGAAGGATTAGTGGAAGCAGTTGAAGATTTTGAACTAAAGACTGGTATGCTTTTAGCCGTCTGTATGATATCAATGAAAGATGTTTCTAGTTTGATAAAAATCTTAAATCTAACGGACGCACCAGTGACCGTGTATAAATGCACTAAAGTAGGAACTTATATTGAAAACAAACAAAATTTAGTTGTGAATGGAATTTTCACAAATCAAAATAAGCCAAAAAATTGGAATCTTTTTAAATGGGAAAACACGCAAATTTGGAAGGTTATAATCTAGATAACCAGCAGAAAAAAAGTACAGGAATTGTTCATGAGACAACAACAAGTTTTCTTCCAAAACTCGAATGACTTAGGATAATGTGACAAAAATTAAGATGCACAGCCGTTCAGAGAAAGTTATTGCAGTATGAGCTTTGATAGAAGAAAAACAATGAAAAAAATTGTCGAAAATCTAGGGGATGCAAAATTAGTTGAACCAACCCATTCGTATTGGGCAGCACCATCAATATTGGTGAAAATGAAAGATTGCAGCTACAGACTAGTTGTAGATTACAAAGGTTTGAACAAACAAGTCGAGAAAACCAGTTGGTCGCTACCAAGAATAAATGACGTTATTGACTCTCTAGACGGAAATTGTTACCTTTCCAATATCGTATTGACCTCGGGATGTTTTCAAAAGGCGCTGGACAACATTTGTAACTCCAATGGGACTCTACAAGTGGAAGAGACTACCCATGGGTTTGTCGTTAGCGCCAGGAGCTTTCTAAAATTTAATGGAATTGATCATGGCGGGACTCTCCTATGAAGTGGCTTTAGTATACCTGGATGACATAATCATCTTCGGTAGATCCTTTGAGGAGCATCTCAACCGTCTAGATCTTGTACTTGGACGACTTAGAGACGCTGGATTGATAATAAACGGCTCAAAATGTCGGCTTTTTCAGAAAAAATTTCATTTCCTGGGACACATTGTATCAAATCAAGGCGTAGAAGTGGATCCGGAGAAAGTAGTGGCAGTAAGTAAAATGAAAAGCCCACAAACAATAAAAAAAATTGAGAGCAAAATTAGAACTAGTTTTTTTTACAGAAGATTCATACAAGATTTTGCAAAAATAGCAGAGCCGCTTTATAAGCCATTAAACAAAAAGAACGTTTTTCTTGGAGCATTGAGTGTGAATGAGCAGTTGAACAACTAAAGCAAGCACTTCAGAAAGCACCAATATTCGGTTATCCGAATGACACGGATCCCTATACGTTAACCACCGACGCCTCTCTGTTTGGCATTGGCGCAATCATTTCCCAAAGACAACAATGGGGTGATAAGGTTATTGCATACGCAAGCAAAACGCTAAGCAAAAGTCAACGCAACTATTCTGCGACAAAACGAGAACTTTTTTCAAAAGTTTAGTTCACTCAACACTTTTCTAAAACTAACATTAATTAGAAAAAAAAATAAACAAAAAAGCAACAATAAGCAGGAGAAAGTAAAAGAAAATTAAAGCACCTAATATCATCCTTGTCGTAATAAAAAAATATATTATAAACATCAATAAAACAGGAAAAATTGGAGTTCAGCTAGTATCATATTAAAAGAATAAAGAGAATTTAGGTGGGACAGTTATCTATAAGACTGTAAATTAAAATTTCGTTATGATTAAGAAAAAAAAATAAGTAAAATGGAAATACCATATTGAAATAAACGTTAGGTTAAATAAACAAAAGTTTTTAAACATTGAAACAAAGAGAGTGTTATAGAAATTGAAAGATAAAATTAGAAAACACCTACCAGTGACGATCTACTTGGTAATTACTTTATCGAAACCATTATTTTCAACAACTAAACAAAGTTTTAAAAGGGCACGATACATGTAGGGGAACAGTAAAATGGAAACGGGCTCGACCTCTAGAATGCTATTACCTGAAGCAATTGCCGGTTCAAACGACTTGGAAAGCAACGTGACGCATTTAGAGCTATTAGCGGAACTACAAACGTGAAAAGAACTGAAGGAGATCCGCGAAGTTGATGAACGGCCGCATTACTTTGCACATAGGCTACAAAAATCTGCCATAGAGTTCTATCGCACTCTACCGCAAGCTACAAGAGAAAATTATGATGATTTCGTTAAAGCTTTTCGAGAACACAATAGCGAAAACTACCGGAGGTTGAACAAGACTTTGTGATAACGGCAGACGAAGCTATAAAATGTCTGCTGGGAATTCCTGAAAACCAACAAATGTGGGTTGAACTTACAAGAAGAGAAGCTATATAGCAGTCACTTTAAAATTTCAATATTGCTTACCACAGAGCAAACGCAAGGTTTTCAGGTTTTTGCAGTTGCGGGACAAAACACTTATATACAGAGTAAAAACAAAAGTCTAACGAGCATTAGACTAGCTGATGAAAACGGAGAAGAAATTCCGGGAGTGGAAGGATTAATGGAAGCAGTTGAAGATTTTGAACTAAAGACTGGTATGCTTTTAGCCGTCTGTATGATATCAATGAAAGATGGTTCTAGTTTGATAAAAATCTTAAATCTAACGGACGCACCAGTGACCGTGTTTAAATGCACTAAAGTAGGAACTTATATTGAAAACAAACAAAATTTAGTTGTGAATGGAATTTTCACAAATCAAAGTAAGCCAAAAAATTGGAATATTTTTAAATGGGAAAACACGCAAATTTGGAAGGTTATAATCTAGAGAACCAGCAGAAAAAAAGTACAGGAATTGTTCATGAGACAACAACAAGTTTTCTTCCAAAACTCGAATGACTTAGGATAATGTGACAAAAATTAAGATGCACAGCCGTTCAGAGAAAGTTATTGCAGTATGAGCTTTGATAGAAGAAAAACAATGAAAAAAATTGTCAAAGATCTAGAGGATGCAAAATTAATTGAACCAACCCATTCGTATTGGGCAGCACCATCAATATTGGTGAAAATGAAAGATTGCAGCTACAGACTAGTTGTAGATTACAAAGGTTTGAACAAACAAGTCGAGAAAACCAGTTGGTCGCTACCAAGAATAAATGACGTTATTGACTCTCTAGACGGAAATTGTTACCTTTCCAATATCGTATTGACCTCGGGATATTTTCAAAAGGCGCTGGATGAAGAGCCGCAGAACGTGACAACATTTGTAACTCCAATGGGACTCTACAAGTGGAAGAGACTACCCATGGGTTTGTCGTTAGCGCCAGGAGCTTTCTAAAATTTAATGGAATTGATCATGGCGGGACTCTCCTATGAAGTGGCTTTAGTATACCTGGATGACATTTTCATCTTCGGTAGATACGTTGAGGACTATCTCAACCGTCTAGATCTTGTACTTGGACGACTTAAAGACGCTGGATTGATAATAAACGGCTCAAAATGTCGGCTTTTTCAGAAAAAATTTCATTTCCTGGGACACATTGTATCAAATCAAGGCGTAGAAGTGGATCCGGAGAAAGTAGTGGCAGTAAGTAAAATGAAAAGCCCACAAACAATAAAAAAAATTTAGAGCAATATTAGAACTAGTTTTTTTTACAGAAGATTCATACAAGATTTTGGAAAAATAGCAGAGCCGCTTTATAAGCCATTAAACAAAAAGAACGTTTTTCTTGGAGCATTGAGTGTGAATGAGCAGTTGAACAACTAAAGCAAGCACTTCAGAAAGCACCAATATTGGGTTATCCGAATGACACGGATCCCTATACGTTAACCACCGACGCCTCTCTGTTTGGCATTGGCGCAATCACTTCCCAAAGACAACAATGGGGTGATAAGGTTATTGCATACGCAAGCAAAACGCTAAGCAAAAGTCAACGCAACTATTCTGCGACAAAACGAGAACTTTTTTCAAAAGTTTAATTCACTCAACACTTTTCTAAAACTAACATTAATTAGAAAAAAAATAAACAAAAAAGCAACAATAAGCAGGAGAAAGTAAAAGAAAATTAAAGCACCTAATATCATCCTTGTCGTAATAAAAAAATATATTATAAACATCAATAAAACAGGAAAAATCGCAGTTCAGCTAGTATCATATTAAAAGAATAAAGAGAATTTAGGTGGGACAGTTATCTATAAGACTGTAAATTAAAATTTCGTTATGATTAAGAAAAAAAATAAGTAAAATGGAAATACCATATTGAAATAAGCGTTAGGTTAAATAAACAAAAGTTTTTAAACATTGAAACAAAGAAAGTGTTATAGAAATTGAAAGATAAAATTAGAAAACACCTACCAGTGACGATCTACTTGGTAATTACTTTATCGAAACCATTATTTTCAACAACTAAACAAAGTTTTAAAAGGGCACGATACATGTAGGGGAACAGTAAAATGGAAACGGGCTCGACCTCTAGAATGCTATTACCTGAAGCAATTGCCGGTTCAAACGACTTGGAAAGCAACGTGACGCATTTAGAGCTATTAGCGGAACTACAAACGTGAAAAGATTTGAAGGAGATCCGCGAAGTTGATGAACGGCCGCATTACTTTGCACATAGGCTACAAAAATCTGCCATAGAGTTCTATCGCACTCTACCGCAACCTACAAGAGAAAATTATGATGATTTCGTTAAAGCTTTTCGAGAACACAATAGCGAAAAACCGGCCGTTTTCCGGAGACGGCTAGCTCGCCGCGTACAGAAAAACTGACAGAATTTCTGGGAGATTTAAAGGAGTTGGCTTTGAAAGCTTACCCAACGGAGTCGCAGGACATTAGAGACCATCTCGTTCAGAGAGGATTTCTAGAAGGAATCAGCCATAGTCAGGTGACGTTAGATCTCTGAGAGCAAATCAGCGACAAGAATATGAAAATCGAAACAGTTTTGGAACGATTATTGCATCTAGAAGCTGTAACAAGAAAAGAAGAGGAAGACCAAACACCAAAGTTGCGGTAATTAGACGGGATGAAACGAAAGATTTATTGGAGGCCGTCACCAAGCTTGTGAACCAATTGTCAGTGGAAGACAGACAGCGAGAAAACCGTCGAAACCAATCTAGGGAGCGAAGCAGTTCACGGGGACGGTGGGGTGACGACAGGCGTGATAGAAGACAGAAACAAGATCGTGGGTTCAACGATGGGCGGCAATTTCCAACGCCGGACCTAGTCAACGAGACAGATCGTTCGGCAGAGATGAACTGTCTAGGAGGAACGACAGGCAGGGTTTCAGGTGCAGAGCCTGTGGACAAGAAGTGCACATTTCGAGGAATTGTCGAAATTGTTTCCTATGTGGATGTTCCCAACATTTGAAAAGAAACTGCCCTATTAAAAGGAAAAGCTACGAGAATTATAATGTAAATAGAGTTTGTTAGAGTATATCGCTTTTGAGCTGGTCCACATACGAAAAACTGGGCTAACCGGGAATTGTGCAAACATACACAAAACAAATATTAACAGCCAATAACTCATCTGTCAAAATAATAAGAAGAGTAACGCTGTTGGTACAGTTGCAACCAAGACTACCGGAGGTTGAACAAGACTTTGTGATAACGGCAGATGAAGGTATAGAATGGCTGCGGGGAATTGATTTCCTGAAAACCAACAAATGTGGGTTGAACTTACAAGAAGAGAAGCTATATAGCAGTCACTTTAAAAATTCAATACCGCCTACCACAGAGAAAACGCAAGGTTTTCAGGTTTGTGCAGTTGCGGGACAAAACACTTATGTACAGAGTAAAAACGAAAGTATAATGAGCATTGGATTAGCTGATGAAAACGGAGAAGAAATTTCGGGAGTTGAAGGATTAGTGGAAGCAATTGAAGATTTTGAACTAAAGACAGGTTTGCTTTTAGCCGTCTGTATGATATCAATGAAAGATGGTTCTAGTTTGATAAAAGTCTTAAATCTAACGGACACACCAGTGACCGTGTATAAAAGCACTAAATTAGGAACTTATATTGAAAACAAACAGAATTTAGTTGTGAATGGAATTTTCAAAAACCAAAATAAGCCAAAAACAATGGAATCTTTGTAAATGGGAAAACACGCAAATTTGGGAGGTTCTAATCTAGATAACCAGCAGAAAAAAAGTACAGGAACTGTTATTGAGACATCAACAAGTTTTCTTCCGAAACTCGAATGACTTAGAATGATGTGACAAAATTAAACACCAAAATAAACTCAGAAACATGCACAGCCGTTCGGAGAAAGTTATTGCAGTATGAGCTTTGATAAAAGAAAAGCAATGAAAAAAATTGTCGAAGATCTAGAAGATGCAAAATTAATTGAACCAACCCATTCGTATTGGGCAGCAACATCAATATTGGTGAAAAAGAAAGATTGCAGCTAAAGACTAGTTGTAGATTACAGAGGCTTGAACAAACAAATCGAGAAAACCAGTTGGCCGCTGCCAAGAATAAATGACGTTATTGACTCTCTAGCCGGAAATTGTTAACTTTCCAATATCGATTTGACCTCGGGATATCTTTAAAATGCGCTGGATGAAGAGTAGCAGATCGTGACAACTTTTGTAACTCCAATGAGACTCTACAAGTGAGAGAGACTACCCATGGGTTTGGCGTCAGCGCCAGGAGCTTTCCAAATTTCAATGGAACTGATCATGGCGGGACTCTCCTATGAAATGGCTTTAGTATACCTGGATGACATAATCATCTTCGGTAGATCCTTTGAGGAGCATCTCAACCGTCTAGATTTTGTACTTGGACGACTTAAAGACGCTGGATTGAAAACAAAAGCCTCAAAATGTTGGTTTTTTCAGGCAAAAATTCTATTTCTGGGACACATTGTATCAAATCAAGGCGTAGAAGTTGATCCGGAGAAAGTAGCGGCAGTCAGTAAAATGAAAAGCCCACAAAAAATAAAAGAAGTGAGAGCAATATTAGGACTAGTTGGTTTTTACAGAAGATTCATACAAGATTTTGGAGAAATAGCAGAGCCGCTTTATAAGCTATTAAACAAAAAAGAACGTTTTTCTTGGCGCAAAGAGTGTGAATCAGCATTTGAACAACTAAAACAAGCACTACAGAAAGCACTAATATTGGGTTATCCGAATGACACGGAGCCCTATACGTTAACCACCGACGCCTCTCTATTTGGCATTGGCGCAATTATTTCCCAAAGACAACAATGGGGTGAAAAGGTTATTGCATACGCAAGCAAAACGCTAAGCAAAAGTCAACGAAACCATTCTGCGACAAAACAAGAATTTCTTGCAATTGTTTATTTCACTCAACACTTCAAAAATTGTCTTCTGGGACAATAAATATTAATAGTTACCGACCATAGGGCCCTCACGTCGCTATATAGTTTTAAGGAAACAGACGGATTATTGGCCAGATGGATAGAAAAGCTCGGACAGTTTGTTTTTGAAATCAAACACGAAGCGGGAAAAAAGATCCCTAACGCAAACTGTCTGTCGAGAGTTCCACAGCTTGAAGACCAAGTCAAAGACTGCGATCAAGTGAGCCAAGTAAATACGGAAAACAAAAATATCTGGTCCATTGGTCTAGGGAAATCTGTTGAACATCTAGTTGAACATCAAAAAAATGCAGCCGACCTCACTATACTTAGAAACTGGATTGAGAACGGGAGACGCTCTAAAAGAAAAAAACATGGCAGGAACCTCTAGGGCACTGTGGAAAATTTGGACTGATTTCAGAAACTTACAAATTGAAAATAATCTAATCAAGAGACAGAAACGTATTGACGAATTTAACAACTTAACACAAATAGTCATTCAGAGATCACTTTTAAAAGAAATTCTAACTGTCCTTCCTGAACATTGCGGGCATTTTGTATGGCCAAGACATTTGATCGGGTTCGAGAACGATTCTACTGGCCCGGAATAAAAAAAGATGTTCACGAGTGGGTAAGTTCTTGCGAAAAATGCGGGCAAAAGAAGTCTCCACACCAGAAACACATACACAGCCTGACAGCGTGGAAATTAAGTTATCCGTTCTAACAAGTCGCCTTGGATATTATGGGACCTTTACCTGAGTCAAGTGGAAACAAATACATTATGTTAATTGGAGATCAGTTTACAAAATGGTATGAAGCAATTCCCATGAGCAACCAAGCAGCTTCAACGGTAGCTAAGGCTTTTGTAAACGTATTGTTTTCAAGGTTTGGTTGTCCGGCAAATTTCCATAGCGCCAAGGGCAGTAACTTTATGTCGAATCTTTTCAAAAACATGTGTAAAGAGCTGGGAATTAACAGGACATCAACAAATGCTTATCATCCTCAAGCAAAGAGCGCACCAATCGGACGATCGAAGAGAGTCTTTCAAAATATGTGGGAGAACATCACAACACCTGAAGCGACTACCTTCCACTAGTAATGATGGCGTGCAGGTCATCAATTCACTATGTTACCAAGTACAACCCTCTTTTACCTCCTTTTTGGAAGATCATGCGCGCTGCCGATTGATTGCATGTATCAAACAATACAAACCAAAGTTTCCCGACCTTGAGTGATTACGTTGGTTGCTTGAAAGACGATCTACAGACGTGCCATGAACTAGTTCGGGAAAGCAGGGATGTGGAGCAAGAAAGACAAAAAACCTACTATGACCTTAGCACAATATGAAGTAGGTGATTTAGTAATGGTGTTCAACCCCACAATGAAAACTGGCCAGACAAAGAAGATTAAATCCTTTTACAGTGGATCGCAAGTAATACGTGAAATAATCAACGATCTAAACTTTGTTATTGAGGATGTGAAAACGAAAAGACAAAAAAAGGTCCACTACGATCGACCCAAACGTTTTAACAGTACCACTGATAAAAAAGAACCTAAGAAGGCAAAGAGTGAACCGAGAATATCCCAAAATGATATTACGGAGGTAAATGATTTTGGGGAAAATGAAGTAGTCACGCCAAAATTGAATGACACAGGAAGAAGAGAAGTTAATCCTGAAGGGAAAAATAGTCAAATTAACCGTAGTACTGAAACTAACAAGGAGACAGTGAAGGAGGAATTGTTTGAAACACCAATGGGTGGGAGTACAAGGGAATCAATAAATATTAACACAAACAACAAAAGTAGAAGCACAAATATACCTGCGCCTAAAGTTGCTACACAGCAGAAGCGGGATAGCCTGGTGGCAACATCCGAAAGGAGTGAAGGCGAAGAATTTCCAAATAGAAGCACGGCTTCTACTTCGCAAAAGGTAACCGAACGACAATATCAAACAAGAAGTACGTCGGGAGTAACAAGACCATGGAAACTCAAAGACTGTTTTTTATTCAAAGATAACGATTCAGATGAAAAATTTGATAATGATGTGTTTTTTTAAAAAAGTGATATGACAAAATGCAGAGGGCATGTAACCCATATTGGAACGTGCAGCTGAACTGGAAACTTCTCCAATTGGTTAGCATAGTAGGTTTTTCACATTCCTTGGAGATTGTGGGTTATGATTTTGAGACCATTCTGCAGACGCAAAAATTTGCCATGACGGAACCGACGAAATGCGAAACGTCACATATAAATGAGGAGCAGGTAAATAAAAGAGGAATCACATACGACGAGAGCAACAGGATTAATCTAAAACACTGCACGTAGAGGGTTGCATATATGGTAACTGTGCTGAAAAAAGTGGTTGGTATGGGGACGCAACTTACTTAAACGAAAAATCACAAAAAATTCCAACGTTTTGCCCAAAAAAGAGTCAGTCTGCCAAAACCTATGGCAGGGACACAAAGCTCGGATACCCGGTCTTGGTGATTTTGAATTCAATGCTCCTAAAGAAGTCCTTAATGGCATGAATGTTGACCGAACCGACGCAGAGTTTGTTCAGAAGGTATCAAAAACATTCATGAAAGGCGGAGATAAAAAGGGAGTGAATTATGTCTACCCCGTGGATTAGATCAATCCAAATGGTGAAACACAGAAAGCTAATATCATGATAAAATCTGAAATTTTCATGGGGACTTTGTTCATTGAAACTAAGAAAACAAATGAAGGAGCACGGTTTTATTTAAAAGATCCTCTGAAACAGAAGCAGACCTTTTTATATCAAGGAGACACATTTGAAATAGATTCAGTACAATATTTGTTCGACCAAGACAAAAAACAAAATATCTTAACGATAGTTAAATTTTCAGACTCGATAACAGCAAACATAGTCCGCGCTGGGAACAAAAAGTACTTGAAGAGCAAATTAGACAGAAAAACAAATTTAGTTGTTCAGTTGAAAAACGGGACAAAACAGAAAGACTTCAGCAACATTTTCAGCTTTTTCAAACAAACCAAAAATTTGTTTTACTTAAAGGAAACGTTTTACACAAAGGAAACGTTTTACACAAAGGCCACGGAACAAAATTTTTCACCACCAGATATATCTGAGACAGATCTCAGGGACATAAAACTCGACCAATTTTTGTGTGGGATTTTTGAGGCACGTTTGAAAATCTGAAAAAAAAAGAATTTTTAAATTTTTACATTGAAACACTGCACAGAGCTATGATTTTAACGACACCAATTAACGGAAATTCACATCAATTTTTCCTAAATCAACAAAACCCTCTGGGTACACACGTAGAAAGAGCGGGAGAAATACTTTATGTCCATAGGTGCGCTAAAGTTATTGTACATGTTGTCGAAAAGCAGTTTTCTACCGAGGAAGTACCAATTAGGGTGTCTTCTGACAACACTTCAGAAGGAATTAGATACATGGACCCTATTTCTCGAGTATTTTATAGAAATTTCACACTAATTAACTGCAACCCCATGTACCCAAACGCTCTTGATTTGCAGAATGGGTCATGGATAACATATGGCAGGCGAATACAACTGATTGATAAACCCAATGATATGCCTAATTACAAAGTCAACGTCAATTGGTCAACTTCCGCGCCAATGGAAGGGATTTTTAATGACAAAGACCTGGAACTCAGCAAGAGGGCCCAAAGATTAAGGCATTCGAGAAAAACAATTACAGGAAGAGAAGTTTTCCTGGGACAAGGAGGTTTATATGAGCATGAGACTCTAGAGTATTTCAACACGGGCTTGAAGTACAATCACCGGTGGCATGAATTGCTGATTTTTGAATACCTGGGCAGTGAAGTAAAACAAGTCTGGCATGTGGCCAAGAAATAACCATCAGTTTGATGACTGTTTTTATTGGATCAAAAATCATATTTTGTTTGGCACGTGTGTTTCTTTCAATCGATATACTACGCAGTGGCAACAGTCCTGTGAATGATCTGCAAACCATTAACCCAATGGGGGAACTAGGTTATTTTCATCACCTAAAACAACGTAACAACGTACTAAAGAACAAAAATTGACAAGAAAAAATACAGTTGAACTGTGTGATGGTAATACAGACATTGTAGTTATAAAAGCAAAGAAAGGTAAATCTGTACCAGATACGACATAAGTTGAGATTGACACATTAGGTTAATTAAAATGTATGATATGTAGGAATGGCAGAACCGAAAATCGGCTATTTTTGCTACTATCTACCCTAGTTGTTCGAAGTCAGGTTGATAGTCAGGCATCAAGTGTACCGGTATGTTGGAGTAACCTCAAACAAAAGATACGTAGTGGCATTGACGCAACGGCAACCACCCAATATAGTGGATAGAGCCGTAATTAGCGTTATAGAGTTAAATGGGATGCATCAGAGAATCGAGGAACAGCAAAAAAAGATTGATAACAGCGAAATGCTGGGAACTGCCGGGGCTCGGCTCGAAGAGGAGCTCCGGCAGTTAAAACTTGAAAGTCAAATGTTAAGCAATTGCTTGAGACCAAACGAATGCTTGAATACGCTGGGAATCAGCAGGAGTCCTTCAGGAACGGGTGGAAATATTGAAGAAAGAGTTGGCGGAGGTTACAAAGACAAGAGAATGTATTGCTCTGGTGGATGAGCGGGAGTGTCTAGCTCGGGAGTTGGAGAATGCCGAGATAGATATCAGAAAACTAAGGACTAGGGTAAGAACAGAACAGACCTCAAAGAAGGTCATCCAGAGGAGGCTGGAGGCGATCAACGCGCAGAGCCCGTTCAGTCGACCTCCGAACTTTTATGAGCTTCTATTCCTGCCGCAGGGAGCCACAAACAGTACTATCCAGAAACATTTCAAAATGTTGGCAATGCTCTGTCATCCGGACAAGGGAGGTCGGGAGGACCTGTTCAAAATTATTCTCAGGCAAAAAAATTATGGAAGATGAGGAGGCCCGTAATATTTATGACAAACACGGGATTGAAAAAGCAGAAGATTATATGAACTCGAAAATGGACCTTTGAAACTCTTGCTTGTGAATGAGTGGAACACTCACATTTTCTAAGAGGGTGGCAGTGTAGTAAACCATAGAACCTAATGTATGACATGCTCATAAAATACATAGTGAACGCACAATTCGAAATTTTCACAATCAGTGGGAGAACAAAAAGAGGTGGTTACTAAGAGTAAACCGGACTTTAACAATATAAAGAAAGCATCAGAAATAATGATGGTAATCATCATGGAATTTCATTTTGAGGGGAGACGTCAACGAATGTTTATTCTTGACGGGAATTGTCAGGCAGGTAAACCTGCTATCTGTTAGTTTAACTAACAGGTACCGGCGCGGTAGAAAAAAACTATGAGAAAATCCCAAAGAGATTAACAAAAATGGGTTAAAATAACCAAAGATTAATCAAACATTGATAGGACCGAAATCAAAGACTATAATCAAAACTAAACCTCATAATTGAGCTGCCTTTCTCTTTATAGCTTTACACCTTCTGATCTTTTGAAACTTATTGAATTTCCAATCAATAACTCTAACTCTATATTGAACCGTTTGAATATTTACATCATAATTAAATTAAAGTCTTAGACTTAGAGGATTTTCATCAGTAACCCCGATGTCTAAAGTGCTTAGGAAAAAAAAACCCCAACCCAACCCGTAACCGTCCACAGTGCCGCATCATCGGTCAGAATTTGATAAGCCCGGTTGATGGTCTTGAAGATTTCTTCGTCTGCACCAGCATCAGGGTGCGTCAGCAGGCTCATTTTGTGGTAGAGTTTCTTGATCAGATCTTTTGAAGCAGAACTTTTTACCAACACAATCTCGTACAGCGTTGCAGGCCGGTTCATAATGTTTTTGTTCCGAATCTCGAATAAACATTTCTCCGTGGCCTTGGTTTTGGCTTTTTCGTTGCTAAGAGTACTCTTTTGTCGATCAATGAGGGAATCTTTTTTCCGGCATTCGTTGGCCAAATACTGATTGTAGTGTTCCAGCTGCTCAGGCTCTGACCTCAATTGGTCATTCAATTTCTCCATTTTTTCGATGGCTTCACCCTTCTTACCAACCTTGACTTTCAATTCGGCAAACTCTTGTTTCAATAGCTCATTGGATTGCTCCTGTTCAGCATTTCTGGCTGCGGGTGCCTTTAAATTATCTCGTAACGCCTCACACTCAGCGCTCCATTTACCCAAAATTTCTTTTGTTACCTCTTTGGTCTTGTTGCAATAGTATCCATTTCCTGTCGAATCTCGACGAGTTCTTTTTGAAGTGAAGTGTTATTACTCTTCAACTCATCTAATTGTGAGCAATGGTTTTGCAGTTCCACTTCAGTCTGCAGAGCACGCGACCGAATATTGGCTGGTGCCAGATATTCTAGCGTAGATACTTTCCGAGTCACCGACAGACAAGATTCCACTCGAGACACTCACGGGGAAATCTCTGAAATAACTTTCCACAATTCTGGCTTATATTATACATTTTCACCAATCTGTGGAATCTCGTTACCCGCTATATTGGATGAAAAGAAAACATATTTTGCTTCTAAAGTTTCTCAATATTTTCAATCTTGAACTCAAGATTTTTCCTTTTTTTTGGTCTGGAACTCGAGATCATCCCTTTTTTGTTCTTGAAGTCAAGACAAATTTTTTTGGTCTTGAAGTCAAGACAAGCTTTTTTTAAACTAACTGACTCTTTTAAGGACTCTTTTTCTTCAATCATTTTCTTTTGTTCTCGGCGTTCTTTTATTAATTTGAGTAATTGATTATACATACGTGTTCCCGTTATGGGGTCAAAATTTTGCAATAGTTGTCGCCAAGACGCTCCATTAATAACTAATCCTAAATATACAAACAATTTAGGAAAATTTTTTCCAAATTGAAAAATGATGCAGACTGTTAAGACTGACACAGCAATGTCCTTCGCTTTTAACCAAATGTATAGGCTTTCGGTTTTTAATTTCCGAAAAATTGTTGCTTCATTTGTTAGAAAAAATTGTTGTTGGAAATGATCGTTCCAGTGAATAAAATTTTCATGACTGTATTTTCCATCCAAATCTAGGAGTGCTTCCCGTCTGATAATTCCTTTACTATTATGGCGAATTGTTCGTGCAATTTGAGTCCGTTTTACGTCTGATATGAAGAAAAGGCTGCGATGCAAGTTTTCATCACTTACATTTAAGTTAATATTCATCGACCACTGATATATCTCACGATTGAATTTCTTCATTTGTTCATTTCTTCACAAGCATTTCTCCATATTGTTGAAAACTGCCGTCTTCTAATTTGACAACATTTGGGTAGAGCGGGTTGGTTGCATGCAGCGATTGTATAATTATGATACAAAATTTTTGTACTAGGGTCCATATATCTAATAGAAGAAAAAATCTGACCCTCTACTAACACAGGAAATTCTTCTTTGCAAAAAGGAAGTTTTGTTATTGTTGCTAACATCTTTGCACATTGATCAAGATATAACACAGATCCTGCTCTTTTGACGTGAGTTCCTTTCTCGAAGAGCGTTACTGATGGACTAACAATATTTTTTGATATTTCGATCACAGTTTGACTTTTTAGTCGTTGAATCTCGCATTGGAGCGTTCTAATTTTCATATAAAAAATACTCTTTTTTGAGAAAATCAAAATTTAAGGTGTCAACAACGCTTGAAAGAAACACTCCATGGTTATTCTAAGTTTACCTGTTTTCAGTTCAGATCTTTCTTCGGAGTAAAAAACCCCTGAAACTCCTGTTGGTTTCACCTGCTGTCCATACAAACTAATTACATTTTCCTCTAATAAAATTTCTAAAGCAAAATCTTCGTTTTTGTTTTTGTGAAAAATTTTTCTGCTGATAAAAGTGGTCTTCTTGTTACCGAAAAATTTTACAGGGTCCTCCTTCTTAATGTGTTTGATCGCTTAACATGTTTGCTCACCTTGATTTTCAAAAAAACTTCCACTAAGTCGTCTTGATAAAACTTGTCGTTTTGATAAAAAAAAGTTTTCGAGAAACCTAGGGGATCCTTAAAATTTAATAAGTTTGTAGAAACTTTCCCCAAACTGTTCCGATGTAAATTTTTGCAAAAATTACCACATTTCCAATAAGTTTTTGTCCTGTAGGTGAAGTCCATACATAGCGCCTTCGCGCCCATTTTTCGTCTTGAATATTTGACTATGCTCTACGACATATGTGCTTTCACTGGTCTGTCGTAGAAGTTTTTCAGTTAACGACCTGTTGAATTTAAATGTCCTATCTCCAAAACCTGGTATGGCAAAGTTTTTGTTCTGCCAAATAGTCCTACAAACTCCCTCATTAAAAGGGTATATTGATTTTAGCAGTCTCAAAATTTCTGTGAGAAGAGCGACATCGTCATAAAAGTTGCTTTTTTTAAGTGCCGACACCGTATATACCGCTTCAAACATGCAAAGTTTTAGGTTTTATCTCAGGCTGAACCTCAGCATATATCAAAGTACCTTCTTCTTTTGCTTTCGATAATAGAATTTTATAATCACAGTTTGTACTGTGATCTAGAGAATAGACCCTTGTTGATACGATATTGTCCATATCATAACCGTATAACTTGATACAAGGTGATGGAGAAGCAAAAATGGCTAGCAATGCCAGATACAAACATAGTGCTATTCCATCATACAATGCTCCGGACGAACTCGTCTTTCTTTTCGGTTCCATTTTTTCTTTCTGGATTTTCCTGAAGTAAAAACATCATCAGTTTCCTGGCTGCTAAAGTACTCTTTATCTTGCTCAGTAAAGTAATTCTTTAGTTTCTCAGACACAGATCTCAACCGGCTGCTAGACCATGTAGCCATTTTTGGTGCCTTGGGATCACTATTAATCTTTTCTTCAGCACTTTTTGTTTTACTGCCAGATTCCTGCGGCTTTTTTTTCTGGTTTTGAAATTTTGGTTCTGCTTCTTTCCATTGTACTCTGTAGGTTTTGATGAAGTTAAACCTCCTCCCTCGGCAACATTTTGTGCCTTCTCTTGCCCGTTAGAAGTTTCTTGCTCTAACTCTTTAGATTCATTCTCAGAGGTGTCATTTGTAACATTTTAGTGAATCGATAGCATCCTCAGCTTCGGATTGATTTTCTGTGTTTAGATTGCTTTCAGTTTCTGTTGATGATTCTATTTCAATTATATCGCCATCGCCTGAGCTGTTCAAATCGGTATTCTTCTGCTCCTTAATGGTTGTTTTTCGTTTTGCCTGAGGCTCAGCGTGAATTGCTTTTCTCGTGTTTTATATTTCTTCAGTCGGTCATAATGGATCTTAATAGCTTTCCTCGTCTTTTTATCTTCTATCTTGAAATCCTAATTGTTTATAATTTCAACAATTATGTATGGTCCTCAATAGAAAGAAGTAAATTTTCTTGTTTCTCCTTTTTTAACCGTTGGGCTGAAAACTAACACTTCTTCGCCAAATTTATAGTTCGGTCCATATTTACTGCGATCATAATAGGCCTTCTGGCGTTCTTGTTCGACATCCATATATTCTTGCATCAACTGATGCGTTTCCTGTAGTTTCTGTTTCACTGCGAAATTATAGTCTCTTGGTGTTGCATATATTGCGGTCTGTGGTGTTGCTATAGATGCAGTCTATAGGTAGTGACAGTGAAAAACCCATCACCACATACGCTGGCAGTATTTTGTTACACTATGAATTGATTATCGATATGCCATCTTCACTAAAGTAGAAATTTTGTCCACTCATGTTGATATTGGCCTATGTATTTGGAGAGACATTCTTCTATTGTCCGATTTGTTCTTTCAATCATCGCTTTCCCTTGTGGATGTTAGGACGTTGTTGATGTCCTCTGAATTCCTAGTTCTCTGCAAAGAATACGAAATAATTTTGACATACAGTTCGATGCTTGGACACTGTGTAGGTTGACTGGACAACCGAATAACACTATCCAGTGTTCAACAAACGCTCTTGACACGGTTTTTGTCTCTTGATTGGGTAAAGCTTTGGCTTCGTACCACTTACTGAATTGATCACCGATAAGCAAAATTTACTTGTTTCCCTGAGACTCGGGAAGTGGACACATGATATCAAGAGATACTTGCCAAAATGGATGACTAGTTTTCCATTTTGTGAGTGAATGCCGATGTTTCTGCTTAGTGCCTTTCCTTTTTAGGCACACGTAACAGCTTTCTAGACAGTTTCTTACGTCCCTTCTCATGCACGGCCAATAAAACCTTTCACAAGCCCTTTCGTAGGCTTTCTCAATCCCAAAGTGACTTGCGCTAGGAGAGTCATGAAACAACTCAAGCACGTTGGACACTCTCTCCCATGGTACAAGCATTTGGTAGAAAGTCTCAGAATTTGGTTCTGTTTGTTGTTTACGACAAAAAATTGTCTATGACACAAAGATTTGAATACTGAACCCAGTATTTCCATAACTCCTTTGATGCTCCATTTTTCATCTACCGTGATTCCTGTCGTTTTTTGTTTAGTACCCAGGAGTATACTTCTTTGAGTAGTCTGCATTTTGCTTCGAATCTCGCAGTTTTAATCTCTGCAGTTTGCCTAACTGCCAACCTCGACTACCATAACCAGTATTGTCTCGCTCTGCGTCAATCGCAATAGCGTTAACAAAAGCTGTTTGTTCATCGTCTTCTGTGTTTATGCGCGACAGACAGTCTGCGTGTGGTATTTTTTTGCCTGCTCTATGCTTGATCTCGAAGTTGTATTGCCCAAGTTTCTCTATCAATCTTGCGACCACACAGTCTGGTTCTTCAAAACTATATATCCAGACAAGCGCCCGGTGGTCCGTTATAATTAAAAAGTGCTGACCAAGTAGATAGTTGCTGGTTAAAATAAGTAAAATGCTGGTTAAAATGAACAAAGGCAAATAATTCCCGCTTAGTGGCTGAATAATTGCGCTGACTTTTACTCCGAGTTTTGCTAGCATATGCAATAACTCTATCCTCCGTTCGTTGCTTTTGGGTAAGAATTGCACCAATTCCTGTCAACGAAAATTCCGTACTTAATGTACACGAATCCGTATCGTTTGGATATCCTAAAACCGGGGCGTCCAAAGGCTTCCTTTTAACTCGGTTACCGCATTTTTGCACTCTGTACTCCATTCAAACTTATTTGACTTATTGAGTAAACTGTAAAGAGGTTCTGCTGTTTTTCCGAAACCCGGAAAAAATTTCCGATAATAGCCCACAAGACCTAGAAAGGCCCTGACGTCCTTCAGGGACGATGGTACTTTCATTCTTTCTACCGCTCTTACTTTTTCTGGGTCGACCTCGACTCCACTCTCGGATATAATGTGCCCGAAGAAGCTGACACGTTTTTGGAAAAAATTGCATTTTAATCCCTTAATCTTTAATCCATTCTCCGCTAAACGTTGGAAAAAGAGTTCTAACCTTTTCAGATTTTCGTCGAAATTTCTTCCGAAAAAGATAACGTCATCTAGATACACTACAGCCATTTCGTAAGAGAGGCCAGCAAAAATTAACTTCATTAGCTTTTAAAAAGCACCCGGAGCAGACGCTAGTCCCATAGGCACTCTTTTCTACATATACAGGCCTAAAGGCAATATGAAAGCTGTTAAAGTCTGACTATCTTCCTCGATCGCCATCTGAAAATATCCCGACAAGAGATCTATGTTCGAGAAGTACATATTTCCCTCCAGTGAATCGATAACCTCATTAATTCGTGTTAAAGGCCAGCATGTTTTTTCCGACCAGGGTAGTCTACAACCAAGCGATAGGTTCCATCCTTTTTTGGTATAAGTAATGATGGTGCTGACCAGTCGGAATGTGTTGGTTCGACTAAGTCGTCTCGTTCCAAGTCTTCAACAATTTTTTTTTCATAACTTTTCTTTTCTTAAAGCTCGTGCTGCCGTATGTACGTCTAAATTGCACAGCATGCTTTTTCAAGTTTATTTTATGATAAATTCGGTCGAAAAATCCCATATCATTTGAGTTTTGCGAAGATATTACTTCATATTTTGTGCAAAGTGACCTCACTTTGGTCATTTCCTCACAAGACAAGCTCATTGAACTTGAGTTCATATGATTTTCAAAATCGAAATTCATCCCTATGTTTTCCATTATTGTCAGGGTTATTTTCTTGTACTCTTAAAATTTTTTCAATGTTTTCCGCACATGCGATTCTCGCATTTTTGTAATTATTCTTTGGTTCTAATGTAGGGTTCAGAACTCGAACCCATGATAAATTCGGTCGCAAAATCCCATATCATTTGAGTTTTGCGAAGATATTACTTCATATTTTGTGCAAAGTGACCTCACTTTGGTCATTTCCTCACAAGTCAAGCTCATTGAACTTGAGTTCATATGATTCTCAAAATCAAATTCATCCCTATGTTTTCCATTATTGTCAGGGTTATTTTCTTGAAATTTTTTCAATGTTTTCCGCACATGCGATTCTCGCTTTTTTGTAATTACTCTTTGGTTCTAATGTAGGGTTCAGAACTCGAACCCATACCACATCATCAACCATGTCATTCAGCGATATCGATGATAATAATAAGTATGACTTGTCTTCAAACTCTTTCATGGGTTCGACTATAATTTCTGTTTGCTGTGTTATGTTACCTTCTTCATCGATAATTTTTGCATTTAATGCAACCTTCGCAGCGCCGAGGTAAATCGTGATCCTCAGCAGCAATTAAAAACAGATTCTTATTACTTCGTTGGGATGGGGACAATTGTAATGTTTTCCCAATTGTCCCGCAAAAATTCGTTCTTTCTGAGGTTTAAGATACAGTCAAATTTATATAAGAATTCCATGCCCAATAAACAAGGCGTTATCTCAATTTTGGTCACTATAAACTCAACTGTTATCTCAGGTGTAAATTTTTGAAGTCGGACCTGAATAGCTGTTGAACCTTTCACAGGCATTTTTCCATATTTGGCAGCTTTTATATTTTTACTGCACACTCTGATCTGGCTTGGTTCTCCCATTTGCTGGTAGAGTGTAACACTTAATAGATTAACACTACTTCCACTATCAATTAAGGCCTATATCAGTTTGTTTTTTATCATTATTTTGGCCAACAAGGCCTCCACTGGGCTGTTTCACCCACGCAAAATTTTTACGTAGCTAGCTGAAAATGACGCCGTGCCATCTTCAGCTAATTCTCGTTTAAATACAGGCAATTTCGTTTGAAATGAATTGGATTGCCTCATTCAAACAAATCCTGCATTCCTTAGATGCATGATGTCGCTGACCGCAATGGCGACATTTTTCTCTCTCAAAACTCACCGCTGTCTTTTACTGCTCGGCACAACTCTCGTGCGACCGATCTCGGCTTCTGTTCTCGCCTCCTGGTGTTGGCGATCGGGCTCTACTGTCGTAATTGGTTCGTCTATGATCAGTGCTGCTTCTGTTATAGCTATTATAGTTTCTATTTCTATCTCCGGTTTCTCTTGAACTACGCTCACTTCTGCGCAGAAACTCTTTTGGCCTCGCTCCTTGCGATAAACACTTTTGATTATCTTGCCTTTTAGATTGGTTAGTCTGCAGTGTTCGCACTAAATCGTTAATCGAAATAATTAGTTGAGTGTTTTCATTTGAATAAATGGCAGAAACGCTTGGCTTATTATCGTCCTCCTCAATTCTCGTGACTGCTTCAATATGTAGTGCCCATTCTAAAGCTTGGTCTAAAGTCATATCCGCGTCAACCAAGTTCTTTCTCAGGTCGAGTCGCACCTGACTTTATTCTATGCCTTCCATGAATCTCCTCAAAAAGAGATGTTCTCTTATCTCATTGGACTCCTGAGGGTATGCTTTCAAAGCTAAAGTTTGCAAATCACCGAGAAAATCTGATAATTTTCCACCCGGCTGCTGGACTCTCCTAGCTAGCCTCCCCCAGAAAACTACAAGTTTCTCATTATAATGTTATCTGAAAGGTTTTACGGTCCCGTCAAAGCTCTTCACAGTGTCCTCCGAAAGTGTACAATAGAATTTAATAGCCGACTTTTGTAGCCTTAACTCAAAAAAATGCGGCCGCTCATCAATTTCGGTTTCGGCGCCGTTTACTGTTTTCTTTCTTTGCCACTTCTGAAGTTGTGACAAGAGCTCAAAGTGTGTAACATAACATTCAAATTCATTCAAACCCGTAAAAGGCTCCGGTAGCAGCGTTTTTGAGGAGTGCCGCGCCCTCAGTGTTTCACTTAAAAGCTGCTGTTTTTCAAATTATTTCAATAATTATGTTCGCAACCCGAACTACTTTTTGACACTTTAAATCAGCAGCTTTTGAATCTTGTTGACATTGTATTTTTTTCTTGAAAGAATTCAAAAAACTCAAGGTTCAATTGTGTATTTTAAGTCAAATTATGTCGAATTCAAATTCGCTTAATTTTGAACACTGTTTTATTATCGAAAAAACATGTACGAACCGATTTGCGATATTCTAAATTTTAGGAAGTACTCACTTGAAAGTTCGAAGATGGCAGTGTTCCTTGAAAAACCCCGACACCAGTTCAAAATTCCTCTTTCGAGTCGTGACGTTAAGACGTCAGACTCAAGTCGAAATTTGGTTTTCAAACAAAAAATTGATATCTTTTAGAAATCAGGAGAACGCTCAATAATATTGGGTGGTGGTTTTCTATTTACTTTTAATCTCTGTCGCCACAATAGTAGCCGCCCCTGCGCAATACTCTATGTCCTTGGCTAATTGAGCGTGGTACTTGGTTAAAACACAAAGTTATAAGTTAAATTGTTAATTAGATCATGATGAAGAAAAGTTGGTTTATTTAGACTAGATTTAATAGAGTGGTTAGCTCGGATGGAAGTTTGGTGTTCAATGAATGAATTCATTCCTCGCTTTAGTCGGTAACGAATATCGGTTCTATCATTGTGGTAAATTAACTAAGTCAACAAAGATATGTCAGTTTTGTTGATTTTGCTCAAAGCCCGAGCTTTGTCTAATCACATGGAGTCAAATATGACTTCCAGAAAGAACTATTTGAAAGACTTTATTATTTAAATAAATAAAGACTGAAAATACTCTTCCCTGATTGGATAAAAAAGGGAACAATATCTTTTCCTTTTTTATCCTTTAGATGTTTACCCATTTACCCCTCTTCTCAGAAGAGAAAGTTATTTAGTCAGTACCAGTTAATCACCTGATATAATAATAAAGTATATTTCTCTCTCTCTACTCCGCCCTTGTTTTGTATTGAGATATAAGTTAGACTTTAGCATTGGGGCCCGTGCACTGTCTACTGAAGCTCAGATAGAAGAGTAACAGACTAGAGATATAGAACTTTAGTTAGTCAGGTAAGCCTTAAGAGTACACCTTATTCTTGAGACAACCATAAGACAGTTGCGGAAGTAGCCTAATAAAGGTAAGCTCAGAATACGTCTTATCTGGTGCGACCAGTGCTGAACTAAATTGGGTAAACAAACAGAAAAAAACATCGAAAAGAAAACATAAGTAACTGTTGGTAAACGTAACAAATAAAAAGAAAATTAAAATGGCTTACAACTACAATGAACAAACATATACTAGCAATTTCTTAATACCATTTACAATTGCTAACGATTGTCCACAAGAGAATCGTGAAATTATCTACAGAATAATAATAAACTTGAAAAACAATCTATTTAAAGAAACAAAACATATACAACAAATTAACATACATAGAAACCATCTAGTACATTACCTACCAGTAATACTACTGGATAGAGATCAACATCACAAACAATAAGCATTTACACTAACAGAAGAAAAAGGAGATAAAAAGATATTTTTTAATTTCCAAAATGAAACATCACTATCGGATATGTTTAAAATATTCTTGAAAAGACATGAGGAATCACAAGATAAAACAAAATTGACAGCTATAACATCCACTACGTACGAGATACTAAGGAATACAGCCGAAAACCTGAACGAACATCGTCAACAAATACAGTCAGTGAACGACAAATTAAGATTCGATATAAAAAATTATAACAATTGGCTAACAAAAATAATTGAATTAAAATCAGACTTCAAAACAACAACATTAGATATAATAAAAATAGTATCTGAATTCACATTCCTATTTTGGTTAGATAACTTCGAACACATTAATGAGAAACGAGTCCAATTCGGAGAAACATTTCCAGAGGAAATTAATCATCTATGTGACGAACTACAAAACATTTGGAATAGCGAACATTTTTCAGAACACATTCATTAAGCACATTAAAAATATGCTCCGATAGCATAAACTTCATTGAAGGATTACAAAGTCATATAAAAATCACGGATCAAAGTCAAACAGGATCTTCTTCATTTAACTTATCAAGAAGCCTAACATCGACATCAACACCTGAGGACATTCAAACAAATAATAACTTACAAACAAAACAAAAATCAACACTAAAACCTGATAAACAATTAACATCGAATTTATTTAGAAATCAACAAAATATAGACCAAGATATAGTTATCTCAGATTCCGAAGACAGGGAGATAAGATTTGAAACTAAATTACCACCATCAGTGAACCAAAATGCTCGACGGAAATATCCAATGAGAGATAATAGAAACAATACCTATATTAGTTCTCTAAATGACAACCAAGAGTATCACGAACAATATTGGAGACAACAAACAAATAATTACATGGAACTAAGAAACGAAATAAAAGCTACAGTAACAAATCACACAAATAAACTAATAGATGATCTAGAAATGAAATATCAACAGATGAATAAAAGAATGGAAAAAAGACAAGAAGAAGCACTAGAAATGGTATTCAACAGACTAGATAAAACTCTAGATAACATAAATAGACAAACAAACTTCAGAACAGAAAATGAATAATTATTCAATAACAGAAACATAGACAATATTGCGAACGAAAATATACAAATTATTAATAGACAATACAATCGACAACATGAAAATCGGAATAGAAGAACCAATTCTATCACAACAGAAGAAAAAGAAATAACCGCAGTAGAACCTCCTCTACCCTTTTATAAACAATTAACATCAATGAGCATAAACGAAGAACCTCAAATAGAACAAAACATTAGCAGTGGTTCAGTACCAACAACAATAAGACCTTTCGATGGTACAGACCCAGCTTACACTGTTGAAGAATACTTAAATAGTATTTTTGCAGCAATGATATTTAGCAGCGGAATAGAACCAGTAAACAAACCTGAACATCAGCAATGGAAAGTAAAAAGAGCAGCCTTAATATTACTTACACTACAAGGACCTGCACAAAAATGGTATTCAACACTTCCAAGCGAAACAAAATTAGATTGGGAAACATTTTGCAAGGAGTTCTCAGATATGTTCGTTTCTGGAAAATCAAAACAACAAGCAAAAATAATTTTACAACAACTACAAAAGCATACAAACGAATCACTAAGATCATTAGCACTGAGAATAGAAACTCTCGTGAAAACTGCATACTCATTATACACAGAAGATTACAGAAATAGTGTAATGAACCAAACATTTATTAGATGTCTAGATAACGAACTAAAAACAGCAGCATTAAAAAAGCATGCGGATCATAAGCAAATGCCGAGAGAACCGGAAATGCCATTCAAAGCATTGGTAGAAAAAATAGACCAGATGGATCTAACAAGAACTATAACAAATAATCACAAACGACTATATGAGGTTAATCAGAGCACGAGTAATATAAATGATGACCTAAAACAAATGAGCATAGCCTGTAACAATATCAACGAACTTAACCAAAACGATCTAGAACAATTTGAAGGAACAATATGTAACGTCCTTAACGGAATTAATAATACATATGACAAAAAGAATTTCAAAGGTAGACCAAAATTTGCATTGTTTTATAGCTATTGCAGCTCACACGGACATACTAAAGGTAGATGCTTCAAAAGATCACGCCGAGAAAGCATAGCACGACCAAAAGAAAGATCATTCTATGGTCACATGAGAAATAATCAAAATTTACCAAACAGAAAGATTGATTCAAATAATATTAACGGAAGACAATTGCCAACGTCACAGATATATAACAATTCACGAAGTCGAACCCCATACAGATCACAATCAAGAAACAATTATAGTAACAACGTAAATCCTAGAGATAATAGGAATTATCAAGGATATCGAAAAGCACATAATTACAATAACAGAAGTACAAGTTATAATAGAAACAATTACAGTAGAAGCAGAGGAAACAGCTATAATAGAAATAACAATCATAACAGATACAATAGTAGATCAAGCTCAAGATATACAGATAGAAGCAACTCAAGACAACAATCACCATATAACAGAAATAATAACTACAATGACAATAACAGA
Source organism: Convolutriloba macropyga (assembly GCF_964194025.1). Taxonomy (NCBI): domain Eukaryota; kingdom Metazoa; phylum Xenacoelomorpha; order Acoela; family Convolutidae; genus Convolutriloba; species Convolutriloba macropyga. The sequence goes on along the minus strand of NC_134474.1, from coordinate 48,895,486 downwards.
CAAAGATATAACAGCAGAGATTCAAACAGAAACGATAGATTCAGACAAAGTTCAAGTAGTAACAATAGAAACTACCCAAATAACAATAACAGAGACGACAGGAGATATTCATCACAAAGAGAACAAAATCAAAGAAAGTACTCTACGGAACGACGAAATGAAGGAAACAAATATAATAATAATAATAACAAAAACAGAATAAATAGCATTAAGTCAGAAAAACAAAACGATGACCCACCAGGAATTGACGAAAACGAATACACATCAGAGTCATCAGACGAAGATCAAGAGATACTAGATAAATTCTATAACGCAAACGAAGATACATGCAATACATTTATAAATACATTAGAGAGTAATCCTACATGGATATTACCGATGTATCAATGTAATAAATTCGAACAAGACTTCACTAAACAAAAACCAATTTTAGAAATTGATTTTCTACTGGGTTCAGGAGCAACATTAAATTTACTCAATGAAGATACTTGGAATGAGATAAAATATAATAACCCAGAAATACAATTGGAAAAAGCAAACAAAACATTAACTGCAACGAACAACACTACAATAGAAACATACGGAACAGTCAAATTACCTCTCACACCAGATAGAATCTCAAACAACAGAAATAAACCTCAAAACAATTTTTACATTCATTTCTATTTAACTCAATGCAATCATAACATTCTAGGCACCCCATTTTTCAAAGACTATATCGAAACGATAAATGTAAATACAAACAGACTAACATTAAATACAAATACAATCCTAGATAATGACATTATATTCTATATGAACAGTACAAAAGGTTACCCGTATTACTCTCGATTATACCCAATATTTAACAGAGAAACAATTTATATCTAACAGAACCAAAATAAAAGCATAACATTTCCAATCCCTTTATTTAAACAAATGAAAAAATCAAATGAAAAAACAATTCATAAATCACATTTTTATTTTGAACCGATAAACAAATATCACAATATATCTTTTACAGATATAAAAGACTTCACAGCAGATGAAGAGTACTTCATAGACATTTTACTAGTTAACAGAAATAGACATAGAATAACCATAAATACAGGGTTAATTGGTTTCATGAATAGAAATATTACATTTCAAAAACAAGATAACGAAATATATCAAACAAACTCAATTGACTTATTCACAGCATTGTATCACCTAACATACGAAAGTGAATACGATATTAATGAAATACTAAACATACAAGAAAACGAAACAATCGAATAAGTAGCAACATTTGAAAGAAAACCAAACTTTAAATGCAAATTTAATATTAACAAATATTCAGAACAAGAAAAAGAATTCATACAAATGTTTGATTTTCAACATTCATACTTAACACAAGAAGAGTTTGAAAAAGTAGTAACAATCATATTACAATACAAACAAGTATATGCAACAACAAAATTTGATGTCGGAAAAACAAAAGTAAAATTGAACCTACCGATGAAAAAAGATGCAATTTTCAAAAAACAACGAATAAGCAAAGTACCGATACACCTTCGAGAAAGAATACAGAAACTATTAGAAATATTAAAAAAATACGGCATCATCGCATCTGTTAACAAAGAACAACTATCAACAGGGAACACATTCACAAATCCCGTAATAATATTACGAAAAGAAGAATCTCTAAAAATCGTGCTAGATGCAAGATACTTGAACAGCATGATAGATGAATCCAATTGTAACTGGCCAATCGAAACAGTTGATGTAGCCCTAACAACAATTAATGGAACAATATTCACAACAGCAGATCTAAATAGTGCATATAACCAAATACCACTAGACGAAGAATCAATGCGATATACACATTTTACAATCGGTAATGAACAATACTGTTTTAAACGCTTATTCTACGGAATATCAATCGGACCAGCAGCATTAGCATCAATATTAACACACTTTCTATATCCTTTAATTAGAAAAGGAACAGTCATCACATACGTAGATGACATTTTTATCCAAACAAATTCATATGAACAAATGTTCGAAACATTGATAGAATATCACAAAATACTGCTAAAAGAAAACCTCAAAGCAGCACCCGACGAAACATATTTTATGTTAAAGAAAGTAAAATTCTTAGGACATATAATTGAAGATAAAAAAGTGAAGCCACTTACATCACGGATTGATGGATTCCAAAAGCTGGAACCACCAACGAGTATGAAAGCTTTACAACGATACTTGGGAAGAATAAATTTTCTAGCGAAATACGTATATGGTATGCAACTAATACTACAACCATTATATAATCTCTTACACAAAGAGAATGACTTTAAATGGACAAAAGAACATCAAACAATCGTTGAACAAATGAAAAGAACAATAACATATAAACTCGAATTAACTATGCCAGACACTAAAAAACCATTTTACATCATAACAGATGCATCCAACACAGGCATTGGAGCAGCATTATTACAACAGCATCCAACTGAAAAGAAGATGAGATTAATATATCAGCAAACTCTAGACTTTTCACACCAATTGAAATGCGATTATCTACATTAATTAGAGAATGCTCAGCGATCATATTCGCCCTAACGGAATATGAATTCCTACTAACAGGTTCAAATCATCCAATTATTCTATTTACAGACCACAAACCAATAATCTATCTATTTACGCAAAAGAATAAACCGAATCACAGAGTTTACAGATTTCAACTTATACTAATGAAATTTCCAAATTTACACATTATTTGGACAGAAGGAAAAAACCTAGCACTACCCGATCTTCTTAGCAGAACAATAGATGAAGAACATTTTACTAAAACACGAGATATTACAGTAGAAATACCGGAAAACATAAAATTCTTTTTCGCAAAAACACCATTTGCAAATAACCTAGAATGTAAATACAGCATATGTAATAACACAGATGAAGACAATAAAGAAAAAACACACTATCCAGTTTTAGCTAACATACATGATAACTATTTTGAAATCAACATTGATAAGAATGAATATCACCCAATTTCATACGAAAAGTATAACACAGAGACAAAAACGAACTTAATACCAAAATACAAACCGAAAACAAAAAATTGGCAGTCACCAATTGTAGAAAAAGACGATTTGATTATTGAGAAAAACCAAAAAGGTCCATACACTGTTCACCATGACGATGACTACCTTAGACTAATTAACACTGTTAAACAAGAACATAACTACGATAACGCAAAAATAACAGACGTTTTCTATGATGAAAAAACGAAAATCACAGAAGACCTCATTAGAGAAACACAAATCATAGACCCAGTACTTCACAAAGTAAAAATGTGGAAAAAACATAACAATAAACCACATTCAGTAACAATGGACATACGCGGAAACAAAGGACTTTTCGCATACTATAGAAAGTTTAAATCAATCGTAATTGACGAAAAAAACTGGAATAATTAAAATCATTATTAGAATTCACAAAAGCACAATCCAAAGAATATGCTTACCGTTAACATTACTACTATGTGTTGTTATGAAAACCATTGCACAGACACAATTGGTCATACAGGACTTGAAAAAACAAAAAGGAACATAATGGAGAAATATTATTTTCCAAATTTAACAACCTGGATAAAAATCCTAATAGCAGATTGCATACAATGCCAAACAAACAAAGTATTTGCAAACACAAAAACGAAAAGTAAAAAAGAACAATTAGCACCAACAAAATCATATTTTAATGAAATGATAATGATAGATACAAAAGGACCCATCCACCCATCATCCGAAGGGAACAATTTTATCTTTGTAATAGTAGATGCATTTTCACACTATGTAACAATTATGTGTGCACCCAAAAATAATGCACATTATGCATTTACGGCATTATTTGAACATTAGTTTATGAAATTTGGATTACCAGAAGAAATTCGTTCCGATAACGGATCAGAATACATTAATACAGAATTAACACATTTATGTAACTATTTTGAAATCAAGTTTAAACCAAGTACAACATATGCACCTTGGACAAACGGATTAGTAGAAGGGACAAACAGAATAATCGGACAATTTATCAGAACATTATTAGACGAGAAATATGACAATTGGTCACGGAAAGCAAAGTTCTTTCCATATGCATACAATAATCAATACCAAACACGATTAGGTATGTCACCATATGAAGTCGTTTTCAACCAAAAGCCAAGAAAACCAACAAAAATAAAACTTGGAACAACAACAGACGAAATGGGAAATTGCAACCCAACGGAAAAAAGTGCATGCAACACACAACCAGCACATACTCATTTGGAAAAACAATTCAGCCATCCAAAAATAGCAAAGTTACAAAGAGGAATATTTGCTAAATGGTTCCTTGATAAAGAAAAACACTACAATGATACATATCGTACAATTACAAAAATACTTCAAAACCGCAAAAAGTTGACAGATGAGATGAATCTACGATTTCGCACAGCTAAACCACTTGAGAAAAATACTTTTTTATTAGTAACTAATCATCAACAAATTGACGGCGTATCTAATAAATTACTACTACCAAAAACAGGACCATATCTTATCATAGATAAACCTACAGAAACAACATGCATATTGAAAAATAACAATAAAGAATATATAACAATACACAGAAATCATATCGTACCATATTATCCAAAAGAAAAACATATTAAACTAGAATTACAAAACTATTTACTTACGAACGAAATTCCAATATTAAAACAACCTACTATACAAACATCACATAAGAAACATATAGCACAAAATGACACTAAACAGACCCATAGTTACAATCTTCGTAAGAGGAAAATATTATTAACACACTAAACGAAAAGAAATATAATACATAATAATAATAATAATTAACTAATAATAATAATAATAATAATAATAATAATAATAATAATAATAATAATAATAATAATAATAATAATAATAATAATAATAATAATAATAATAATAATAATAATAATAATAATAATAATAATAATAATAATAATAATAATAATAATAATAATAATAATAATAATAATAATAATAATAATAATAATAATAATAATCAATTTCACACTGACAAATTAATAATCCGTACTAAAATAAATAACCCATATTAATACAACGCTATTCAATGTATTTATAACGGCCAACATTAACGGATTCACACACAGACGGACCGTAAATTAACTCACTATAGACTGGAGTCTCAACTTTTATACTCGCACTCTAATACTATCACCACTAGTAAATATCATATTACACGCATACTCGTGAATCTCTAACATTATAAAATATTCATTTCATTTGATAGACTATACCAAAAGTCATTTTATGATAATCCGTGCATACAGCTACCATTAATAAAACTACTAGATAAATTTCGTAACCGTTTAATGCTCCAATACTATCTAATATAATCAATTTTCAAAAATTATCCTCGTAGAGTATTCGGAATACCCTCTATGAACTACGAAAAATCTATCACATTACAACAATAAATCTATCACTGTGTACACTCCGATGTACATCCCTATGTACATTCACTATGTTTACGGGCACACATACCTAACCCGAACCTTGTGTGCAGAATTAAAAATATTAGAAACGAAACGATAAATATATCTAAATTAATACAGAACATACTACAAAAAGACATGAAATGAGTTAAAAACAAATAGTACTAAAAGGTGCTATTAACCACCTAACCACTAACCAACAACAGCACAGATTATACCCCGAGATATATATACATAATCATAATTTTCGGACGTTATAAACCCAGTTATAAGTTATAAACCCAGATATTCAAATTTCATGAATTTCACAAATATCTTTGGGAACAATCATTAACAAATATTCTAACACCTTTTAGTGAATACTTCATCTAAATTTACAAAATATAAAAACATAAAGGCGATCAAACTGTTTTATAACACTGGAAGTTTACACGTACATTATCTGACATCTTCTGAGATACATTCTCTGACAAACCATCAGTTAGCAAACGTTCACCCAGACACACAGCCACTATTGCCATCGATAACCATTATCGTGGATAACCATTGTCATCGACAACCATTGTCATCAATAAAAACAAATAACAAAGATTCAAACAACAAATAATAGAAAAAACATATCCATACAGGATATTCTAACACAAATCGATTTTGATAGTAGCCCTTGAAACCTCAACTATGATTGTCAAAAAGGTAATTTTTCATATAAACAAATATTCAAAAACACAAAATTCAAAACACAAATGGTATATTTTATTTGATGTTCACAAGCTTAGAACTGGAATAGACGTTTCGAAATAATTGATATTAACAGTAAACAATAAACAAACAATAAATATTCAAATAACAAGTAATCAGAGAACAAGTAGTCAAATCCTTTCTAACAGGATTGAGGATCTATCCACCTCACGGAATGGAATAGATATTTTGAAGAAGTCGACATTCACACACACACATTAATAAATATAAAAAAGGAGAGACTAGAAATAACAAACAACAACGATAGGAAAAGAGTAAAAAATAGCAACAAATAATTAAAAACAGGACAAATGATAAAAACTAGTAACAGAAACGGAAGTTAAAAATAACGAGTACGGACTAATAAAAGGAAACACATCTAAAAATAGAGTAACGTATCGAATAAACGAATATGTTCACCTAAACAAAAGAATAACTTCTGTTCAGAGTATAATGAGAATAACAATGTAATTCGATGTCATGTAACGAGAAGAACAGAATGTAATGTAATAACAATCCTCGTAATAACACGCAATAACATTAATCCAGTAATCTCCAACCAGCCATCCAGTAATCTCTCACATCAGGATCTAAAACACACATTAACCGTCATACACGTTATCTGTGAATATATATATATATATATATATATATATATATATATCCTCATAAATGGATAATATACCCATTCACAATCCTAACATACACGTACTACATCCATAATTACACATTAAGCTATCTGACATTCGGCCAAATGAAACTTGAACCAAAATATAATCATTCGGCTAAATAGACCTTCGATACTATGAACGGTCAACCCGCAGTGCACCTTTTTGCACAGAACAGAATACGTCATACATACACACGTCATACCAAATACGGACGTCATACATCTCATTAGTGAAAATACGGACGTTAGTGAAAAGCGGACGTTATCAACTAACGTCATTCAACTAACGTCATACACATCATTAGTCCACCTAATTAGAGATAACTGAAACTATAACTCATTAGTGATAATCACTAAAATCCAACAAAGACATCATAAATAAAAGACATCATTAATGAAAGAAAACTTAAAAATTGACAACATCCATAAGAAGATGACAAGAATGTTAAACAATTCACTGAGACACACTGTCTCTTTGCAAACGCAATTAGTAACAAAAAGTGAAATGTCAGATCAATTCACATTTACCAACACCATAGATAGATGGTGATTACAAAAAGATTGGTCTTACCAAGACCATTAGTAGTTGAAAGAACATTTCAATTACGTCAATGCTTCTTAAACAAAGCATTTTGTACCATTAGTACCAACTACCAATTCACATTGCAAAGTTGCAAAATTGAAGAGGATTGCGACAACATATCCAATTACCACTAATAACTTTTCAGTAACTAGTCATTTTTGCACCAAATCTCTTGGTACAAACTGACGCCACGAACCATGCCAATGATCAAAAGAAGCTACTTCAAAACAAAAGCCAACGACAAAGTCGGCACCAACATCAGACTAATTACCATAACATACCATGATGGTAACACGCCAACTACCATCAAATATAATAAACTTCATACAAATACACCAATTACAAAGAATAAACAACATCTTGAGAACAAAAAGATCTGGAGAATTTCAGAAGTGAATCCGATTTAAGAAATCGGAAACTAACATTCTAATTAGTCCTAGTAATTATTAAAATTGACAACTTAACAACCAAAATATAAAAAACGGAAGATATGTAAATGTCAGAAACATTGTAGAGAACCAGAAACAAGAAAGTAAAAATCACAATTCTGATTTTGCCTCGTACAATCCACAACTGCGAAACTGACTTGAAAAATTTGAAAAAATTGTGAAAAATTTCAGCTAAGCTGAAAAACAGAAATTGTATATCCAAATTCAAAAATTTTCTCAACTTTCAAATATTTTCTATTTTCAATCATTCAAAAATTTTTTTTTCTATCTCAACAAAATTCTTTTGTTTCTATAATATCAAACTTGAAAAAGAAGATAAACTATTTTTCAATATTCATCTTTCAGAATACAAGTTTATCTACAACACTCAATTGCACAACAACGCAACCTCACAGGTAAACTGAATTACTTTAATTTCTTTTCAGAGCGGTTAATACACCACTATACATATCACTGTGATGAAAAACCACCGATGTTAGCAGCATCAGAGTTTATGCACTCTTTAAACAAACACCAGCTTTGTAGAAAAATAAAAGTACAAAGAGACAATTTTACACAGCTCAAATTTCCTTTAAATAGTCATAAACATTTTGACAACGACAGTATCACAACAACTGATTGTAAAGTTTCAACTAGAGACTATTTATTCATAATTGAAGGAATAACAGAAACCGGACAAGAAGTAAAACTCTTTTGGGGAGAAAAACATTTTCAATTGTTGAAAGACATAACACCTCGTAACGAAACTATTACAGAATTCCAAACACTAGAACAACAAATACACACAGATGCATGTGTTGATATTAACAAACTAAACACAGTCTTCATAGTTGTTTGTAAAAAAGACGCTATTGAACTGGTAGACGATAAACTAAAAGCTTAACAAATAATATGATACCGATTATCGTTATTGTAGTGTACCAGTGAATTTAAATTTCATACAAATTAGTGCGACACCATTAAGTGTCAGTTACACAAGAAAATAACTGTCATTTGCCAGTGCAGCATTGAAAAGTCTTTTCCAAATACCAACACTCGTTTATAAGTTTCAACAATTGATTTCTCAGAAACATTAGTAACTCTCTACTTAATATTAAATAAGATAATATTATTTCTCACTATCTTCTTAGTACCTTGCATTGTAGCAATATCCACGTATCTAGCGATTGTCACAATACATGAAGTAATTAGAAATCGCAGAGTAGTATATGCAAGCCCACCAGTACAATAGTTCAATGCACGAAATACATCCTGATATATACCACATATGTAAAACAAACATAGATATTGTAGAACCGGAAATGTTTAAATTTATTAAAATTGCTATAGTTATCTATTTCCTAGTACGCATGTGCTTAAGTTTAATAGAAACCTTTATAAATCCATAAAAATTGATACAAACCCAGATATAGAAGAATTTATATATCACACGTTACATACACAAAAATTCTATCTACAAATTGGTTTTCCTGCAGAATCACCATTTTACGGAAACATTGTAATATACCAACTAAACTTAAGATTACAACATAACGAAATTTGGATATCGAATATAGGAGCACAAACACACCAACCACAACAAGAACTAATACCAGTACTGATATTAACACCACCATATATGCAAATCCCACCACACGGACCTGGTTCCGGAGCTTAAATAATTAAAAATCAGCAAAAATTGCGTCATCAAATAATAATAGTAACCGTAACAATACTCAAGAACAACCACATCATAACGAAGTAACAGATCTAACAAATATACCAACATCGCCTGAGATAGACGATACAGATCCTAGAAACGAAAACCCGTATACAGTACGGCGTGAGAGAACAGAAACTAGACACCTATTAAGAGGCAGACGTAGAGCATCACTCTCATTTCCTACACAAGATTCTACATTAGTCTCATACGACTCTACTGATATAGAATCAAATATAATAAGACCCATAGAAGCCGGACAATCAGAACCACCAAGTCGAACCGGAACACCAACCGGAACACCAAACCGAACACCAACACTACATAATTTTATTATCAGTTCACCTAGCGATCATTCAAGTGTTAATACTATCTCAACACCTACATCATCTGAATTAAGAGCAAATCCATTTCTACCACCTACATTTCAACAAAGACAACATTTCAATTTCGTACAAGACAATTTTCGTGTACAACCAATACACTCACCACATAGTTCAGTTTGGTCAGCAACTTCACCGCAATATACGATAAATACAAACGCTACACCAAATAGATCACAACAATCTTCCTCCTCGAACACCTCAGTCAGCGTACCACGAGTAGAAGTAACAAACTCTTTACAACCACCACGAAATACAATACTCTCACCAGCATCATTTATACCCGAATTAAGATTAGCATCAAGTCACCCCGGTAGAACTAGGGCAACACCAGTACTAAATCCAAACCCCCCTACTTTAAGTAGAACTAATGATCATACATATCTTTTTCCATTAGATCATAAGATCTGGAATCCAGCTCCACCATTATACGGACCAACTAATCTTGGAGATACTCTCACAAATTGGTCAAGAAGTCGACTTACAAATACTTTAAACCTAACACATCGCCAACGAAATTCAGCACTTGAAGTTCTAGCAACACCATCTCTAGAACTCAAATTTAATACAACGATTAAATACGATACGATATTCAATCATCCATTTCATGCAACAACACCCTCTATAGTAACAACAACGACACCAGCACCGTTTATTTGTATTGACTTTGTTTATAAGTTTGACAGATATACTAAACAAACTTTAGGTTTTGCAACATTTTACAATCCTCATACAGGATTATCGTACATATGCCGCTTCAATTAAATTCCATAATACTAATATTAATAATAATAATTTTATTTACTTACATAAAAATAGATACACAAATACAATTACACTATAAGATACAAAACAAACTAAAAGAACATATTAAAGACCGCATCAACGAAAGAATGGAGAAACATATCAATAGAATAAAAAATAAAAACAAAATAAAAATACATACACCACATACAATGGAACGCAAAAACTTCAACAAACTCATGAATAACGTATCTGACAATCTAACAGAACTAACAATTGACCCAAATTCAATCAAAGACATTTATAACAACACAGCATTAGAGAATTTTAAAAACAGTTCAGACTATGAAGAAATGTGGAACATAGCTATTGATAAATGGACAAGAAACTGGAATTTCTATAGAGAACATCTCACAAACAGTATTCTAGAAAAATTCCAATTAAACAATAAAAGAGAAAAACGTCAGACAAAAGAAGATTACATAGAATTAACAGGACAAAACATAAATGGCTCAGCAATCGGACCTCAAGATATTTTTATTGAACATTACGATTGCGACGCAGAGGAAATTACGAACGTAAAATACTACGAACTAAACAAAATTAGTACATGTAAATTTAAACCACTAGATTTAGATATGACAAAAACAGAAGTTCAACTGTTATCAAAAGCACAAGCAGTAGAGATTAAAGCATACGCAGTTGCAGGAACGATTACAGAACGAGTAGAATGGTGTTCACAACACACCAACTACATTAGAGCAAACCGACCTAGCTATTATGTATCAAGCGCACAAAGAACAAAAATATTAGACCCGGACGAAGTTCGTAACGAACTCGCCAGGCTTAATTTATTGAAAAACACAGAATATAGACCCACAAGATAAAACATATCATTCAATTACATAGCTAACCCATCATTACAAAAGAGAATTGAAGACCTCCAAGGCAGAATACAGTTTCATTTAGATACCCCTATGGTACCACCATATGGCAGAATAGTATATGACTACACAAACCCAACATGGATACCATCCGCAATAAAAAACGCACAATCAAACTGTTTAACCGGAGTAAGAAAACAAAACAGAATAGACATATTAGATTGGACGTTAGAAATCAAAGAAGTATCACTGATACTAAACCTTGATACGGAAAAAATTTTGTACATGGGAACAAAACTACCATGCGATCTCCGCAAAGGAGAATGCCAACCGACACCTTTTACAAAAGCAACTATAGTTTGGGAACCACAAACACATTGTCAACTATTTGAACTGATCAGATTTGATGCATTCATGGTTAAGTACCAAGACCGATATTGGATAGAAACAAACGCTGAATGGACAACAGTACAAAAACCAGATATACAAGAAAAAATAACACTAAACAAAACAGCCTCAATAGCAACACGATTTGAAATATATCCAATAGTTGAACACGAATGCGGATCAATACAACCCTTACATAAAACAGAATATGATGATATTTACATAATATATGAATATGGCTTTGATATGCATACAGGACAGAAAGTAACAAGAAAGAAAAATAAATTTGATGATGAAAAATTCACAAAAATAACACCAAAAGAAATCACCTCAACACTTACACGCTATGAAGATGAAGATAACAACCAACTTTATTACGGTTTTGTTAACGAAAACACGCACCTAAATATGAAAATGGACTTATATATGAGTAACATATACTCTAGAATCAGTTTACAAGCAATAGAATCCTATTCACAAATTTGCGAACAAACCAGAAATCTACGACAGTTAACACTAACACAAGTACAGAAGAACACACCACTTCTAGGATACATCCTTACAGGAGACAGATCGATCTTTGTAAAACAAGAAGGAGTAAACGTTATGAAAATGTACAAATGTGCAAAGAAATCATCACCACTATACGTACCACAAACACGCGAATGCTATGATAAAATACCAATCCTATACAAAAACAGAGTACAGTATGTACATCAACTCACACGCCAAACATACCTTTGGGCAAAAAAGGTACCATGTTCACATAGTAATTTTGATCAACTCATATCTATAGATACGGAAGGAGCATCACGATATAGATTAACACCGTATCCAGTCAAAGTTGAAACAATGCTAAACACTATATCACCTGAAGAAATAGTATTAGACAATATGTTTAGTAAAGCAAGTCTAATAGAAAGTAGAATCTACAGTAAAGAACAATTAGTGCAAGAACGAAAAAGAGATTTATTACACGAATACATGAGAGACCGTGAAAAACCATTACAAGACGCACAGTCAGCAAATGCACTAAAACTCTTAGAGCTCGAACAATTAGGTTTATTACAAACATATAAAAATTACGAACAATCACTAAAATGGCTACGAGATTTGAATATCAACGGATACAACTTTCAGATTGACCAACCCAGCGTAAACTGGAAAGAAATTTTTGACGGCGCATGGCTAAAAGACCAAATTCTAACCATCTTTGGTTGGCCATGGTACATATTAGAGGAAATGGCTATTATTTATGCTATGATTAGTATGATATTATTCATAACAAATCTTATTATTAATTTCTATAACACTTTTGCCATTCACAAAGCAATCGGAAAACAAGCAAGTATAACAAAAAACTACTAACCGGAATATTTGGAATATTTTCACAAACACTTACACAACTAGTAGCACAGATACAAGAAGAAAATACACAGGACGACAGTGACGATAACAATTCCCATTATGGAAATTTAAACAACAACACAAGAAAGAGTAAACCCACCTTTCGTAGACATTCAGCAGAAGTAACAATGTCAAACCATAACAACAATGAAATACCAACAGAAATCTACGTTGACACAAATTATAAACTTTATAACACAACAATCCGTAGAACAGAAAGCGGATTACAATTACGAACTTTAGAACCAACAAAAAAGATACAGAAACCACCATTACCAGAAAGGAAATATAAACCAGAACAATTTAAACTAGAACCGTTAGAAACAATCAAAGAGAATAAACTACCATCAATATTACCACAACTGATCACACCAACCCCGGCAAACCAATGCATCGGAAACAATTTACCAGCAGCCGTCCCTAGCGCACCAAAAGTTGAACAACATAATAGTTTATTCCACAACCACCCATATGAAACACCTATACCACTTAAGCAACCTAAACCATATGAAATCCAAAATCGTTCAACAAATAACGAACACAGACACTTAATACCTACATCAAAACTACTAGATAGGCAAAACCCTCCACCGATTGATTTTGAACAACTGAAATTAACGGCTAACAAAATGCATAATCGCAGCCACAGCCTAGATGTACTCCAAAATGATCAGCCACACACAAATGAAGTCACATACTTTGACACTCATTTGGCTGATACATACGAAATTTAAAACAATATGTCCACTAAAGAACATCTAACAGTATACTCTCTCTCCACAACCATCAACTCATCAAAATTGCATATTCATAAAATTGTATATTTATCACAAACCACAAGAAATCTAAAGTAAAAATGACAATATATTTCTAACATATAACAATGTAACCACTAACGAGTGAGTTTTTAACATACCAAACGATAAACAGTTCCTATAACAGTAATCATAACATTTTGAAAACATATAGTATTCCAATAGTAATAATCTGTGAGTTTTAGCACAATGGCAACAGGCATGGAATATGAATCGCTATACAAATCCGATTCCCCATTCAGCTACGAAGTTGAAGATGGAGAATTGAGTCCCGGATCAGGGAGATCGAGCCCTGGCACCATAAGAGACAACGCGTCGGACTGTGGGACGCAAACAGACGATCAAATGGAGAATATCCCTGAAACAGTCACTACAATGAGAGTACACTTAAACAATACTCCACAGATTTCTCAAACTCCACAAGACATCGCACGTAAACTTAAGAATAGATTTGATAACAGACGGAACTTGCAATCCTTTAACACTAACAAAATCACTAATGACCAAGGAACAAGTACCAACATTCATAGCTATGAACATAACAGATTAGTTCAAACTCAGAACCGTTCGACGATGGAATCATATACATCAACCCCACTCCCAAACTACCCCCCACCAGTGCGACCGCCACCACCCTCTGATTATATTACAGAACAACCACGAACACAAAGTTATAATCAACAACAATTGTTTACAACTAATCGTAGGCCAAACAATTTAAGATTTCCATACGCGGTAACACCGAGATCAGCAAACAGCAAATCATTTTTTCACCAATCAACAAATGAACAGACACCCACAACAACCGTCATGGAAACAAATTGGTTTCAGGACAAGGATCCTAGAACTTTAAATGGCCCACACAATAGTAATTACAACCCATTGTTATCATACAGAAACTGGGCAAATATGCCATTCGATTCACGCGAATATAACTTTTTCATGGCACCTCTTCATAACCTTAAAGATCGTGTGTCAGAGTACTTCCCACCCCTGCCACCAGAAAACACTAATACAGTCAAACGAAGCACAAAAAACATGGGGAGAGACAAACTCCACCAGTCTATGTACCCAATACTTAAACAGCTTTACAGTCTCACCGAGAGATTTTTATATGATTATGACTATGAGTTTAAGATCCCAATAACATGTCATTTCGACCAACTTATAGCTAAGGCATCTCAAGATTTATCTGCGTACAGTATCTACGATCATCAGATATTTCAACTGAGTTTCAATTTTCTGCATCCTACACCGAAAGATGTACAGAACATTAACTACAGGGTACATGAAACTAAGCTAATCCACAACCTTCTATATTATACATTTCTACGTGACAAAAGCAATAATACATCAAGAAGTTACATACACATAAACGATCAACTCACATCACCTTATTTCCTAAATTACGGATATCGTTTAAAATGGGAATATGCATTGGGCACACTTAGAAACTTTGACCCAATCAAGAACTACTATTTTTTCCAACCGAAAGATACACCGGAGCGGCCTCTCATGGTACCGCTCGAAGCTTTGGAACCTTGCGAGGAATATCACGTCTATCACCTCGAAGGAAGCGTAACAAACCGCGCTTTCACAAATAGAATAAACTTCAATAATGAACGGACTAAAACAGAACTTGAGCACGAACTATGCAACACAGTGAAAGCATCCATTACAGACATTCCATTAAAAGATCTAACGAACTAACTTGCATATTTCCTGTCGAAAGACGACA
The DNA here is from genome assembly GCF_964194025.1 of Convolutriloba macropyga. Classification (NCBI taxonomy): domain Eukaryota; kingdom Metazoa; phylum Xenacoelomorpha; order Acoela; family Convolutidae; genus Convolutriloba; species Convolutriloba macropyga. The sequence continues at coordinate 48,879,477 of NC_134474.1, read as the reverse complement.
GTTTCGTAAAGGAATACCGACATTATAAAGAACGAACGAACTATCCGAAACAAACGGAGAAGTTATGATAATGTCACAGTAACAAGTAACAACTCCTGATAATCTCGACAAGTAACAAAAATAATTATGAAATTAAATCAGTGCATATATTTATTTATGTTTTCTGAAACCCAAAATTCACCCCTTTCTGATAAATGTATTTATATCAGTTCAATAATTAATACTCAAATACTATGTAAACCCTTATATTTGAGTTTTTACCTAAATAAATATGCTCACATCGAGTGATTTGGAATTGTACTTCATATTTGCACAACCATTTAATTACACGAACAATTGTACCAAATTGTTATATATCTTTTCTAATCAAAAAACTTTAAAATGAAAAAATAATTTTTTACTTTTCCTATAAATCCTAACCTAATTTAAATAATATATATGTATATATGCAAAGATCTTTCCATAGTTAGTTATATGAAATTTTGTAAATAAATAACAACTTGAAATAAGGCGCAGAACTGACAGGAATAACAACATTTGCAACTTAAACACAGTGTAAATGTAAATGTACACAATGAGTCATATAATTGACAAATTAACTCTATGTTTAACATGTAATCGTAACTTTCAGATTCTGAGTCATAGACATGACATTTTAACAAAACCCATCTTACATTCATATAGAACCGATTTATTTACACAACATACAAAACTATAATATCAGTGTGAAATCATAATAACATAGGAAAGTGCTAAAAACTTTTCCAAACGAACCATAGCAATATATCAACTCGTAACATACATCGAAACATAAAATACTTGAATCTCGAAATTTTCACATATAAAAACATATGCATAAACAAAGTACCAAATACATGAAAAATATACTTCCATTTCTCAAAGAACAAAACAACATGTATGGATACATTACATTCACCCTTTAAGCCATAGTAACAACTAACAGCTTTACCTTTACCTGGTAACAACTAACATTGTAGTACTCCAAATACTGAAAGAGTCTTTGGATTATTTGGAAGATTGTATAAGCGCGCAGACAGAGACTTTTAACTTCATTTCTGAAGTTAAACGGAATAGAAGTTGATTGCATACAGTAGTTGGACATTTTTGGATATATCCATTACACACCCATAAGCGAGATCTATAAACCCTTTACAAAATACATAACACAACACAAATTGTAGAACTATAACAATACATTTCGTAAGAATTGATTGCATCAGAATAACTTCGGATTCGCGCAGGAAACAGATTATTCATACATGTTCTTATTCAGTAACAAAATCTGTACTAATCCAACATGGCTAAACAATCACATGTCACTTGAACATTTCTAGACCATGTCACACACCTTGTGGTGACCTAGCCAGTACTACCCTCAATTGATCCTTCGAATTCCATAAACATATAACAAGGTACACTTAACACAGATCATATAAATCTTTGTTTTCTTTCCAACCGGAAGGGATACTACGTATAACGGAACATTGAACCCCAACACAGGTTATAATAGAGAAAAACTTTTCTGAACCTCTAACATCTAACAATAAATCAATTCAGGTAAGTCAGGTAAGTCAAGCCACTGGACATCAGGATCGCCTCCAAGCATCAACACTGGATCTACCCGAAAGGATCTTCACCCACTGGATGTGGTACTGGAATAGATACTTTTGTGGTTGTTGATGTTCACTCTTTGCTCTTTGGGCAACCTATGTCTAGGAATCGACTTACAGACGAACCGATCTCAAGCAACACACTCCAAAAAGAAAGAAAATCCTTCAGAGAGAAAAAAAGAGAAATTGAATTATTGGAATGTACAAGAGACTTTCAAAAAACTCGAAACCCCGGAAAGATGGAGTCAAATATGACTTCCAGAAAGAACTATTTGAAAGACTTTATTATTTAAATAAATAAAGACTGAAAATACTCTTCCCTGATTGGATAAAAAATGGAATAATATCTTTTCCTTTTTTATCCTTTAGATGTTTACCCATTTACCCCTCTTCTCAGAAGAGAAAATTTTAGTCAGTACCGGTTAACCACCTGATATAATAATAAAGTATATTTCTCTCTCTCTACTCCGCTCTTGTTTTGTATTGAGATATACGTTAGACTTTAGCATTGGGGCCCGTGCACTGTCTACTGAAGCTCAGATAGAAGAGTAACAGACTAGAGATATAGAACTTTAGTTAGTCAGGTAAGCCTTAAGAGTACACCTTATTCTTGAGACAACCATAAGACAGTTCCGGAAGTAGCCTAATAAAGGTAAGCTCAGAACACGTCTTACACAGGTCTAATTTCTTTTCTGACACCTATCAACCTTATGTCAGCCATGAATCAGGTAATAAATAAAATTTTAAACCAGAGTGGTACTGTGTCAAAGGCTCCTTGGAAAACGAGGTAGAGAACAAAAGAGTCATCAATTCCAGATATGTTACTACACTGATAAAGATTAAAAGGGAAGCTTAACTTTTGAACAAATGGTCGATCTTTGTTGTCTAAATCCGATTGGTGAATCATGAAACAGTCATTCACCGCTCCCAAGATGCATCGCTCTGGATGACAAGCACTGTCAAGGGGCGCCCTCTATTTTACCTTAAGTATGCAAATTCTCTTCACAAAAACTTACAATTCACTATTGAGACACCAAGCGGTAGTGGAGACCTGGCACTCCTTTATCTAATCATAAACGTAAATGAAGTTTGGAAAACTAGCTGTCATTGGTACCAAAAATTCACCGTTACCGGCATGATCGTAAATGTTCGTAGCTGTACACCGTTACAACCTAAGAAAAATTTGATTCAAGGGACTGTGCATAAGAGTTTAATGCGACCATTGCTTGAAAATCTTTTGATGTAGCTCTTAAGAAAAACCAGATTTGGACGGAAAATCAATATCCAACTGAGTGGTCATCCATTATTGTTAGTGAGACATTGGAAAAAATAGTCACGACGAAAGAAATATTTACAGCAAGCCCCCCCCCCAAATGAACAACATCTTTAAAAAGTTGAAAACTAGAACAAAAAGGAGCTTAAACCGAGGTTTTTTCTTCAATTAAGAGGAAACATCACACAAAATTTTGCAATTAGACTGAAAAAATTGCGTGATTCAAATGATTTGCAGAACGAGAAAACTATGAACTTGCTTGCCAAACCTGAAGTCATCTTTTGATAAGAATCTGAAATCCCATGTGGTAATTAAAGTTACATGTAAAGTATGCAGCTCGATCTATGTTGGCCAAAACAGCCAACATTTTACTACTAGAATTTGCGGAGCATCAAAAGATTGATTCTCCTGTGGGACAACGCATAACTTTGAATGGGAGATTCTAGACGCTTGTCGAGGTGTTGAAAGTCTAATGACAAAAGAAGCGATCTACATCAAGAAACTGAGACCGCAATTAAATGCGCGCGAAGAGTACCGGGGGCAGGAATTGACATTGAAATATTAGTTTAAATGCAAAAAATTTGACTTTTGAATTTCAAAAATTATTCTGGTACATGTTAATTCGAAATGTTTTCAACCCAAACACGTAAAAGATAACAACAGATTGAAATGAAAGTACAAAAATCCCCTTTCAGGAATAGAAAGCATTATACTCCGGATTTTTAAAAACTCCGGAATGAAAATTGAATTAGTTTTAGTGTATGAAATGGGAATAAAATGTTGAAAATGTGATTTTAAATTTAAATAATTTAATTAATTCGTTGTTTTTTTTAACCCATATAGAATTAGAGTCAAAGATAAATTTATATACTTTGTAAATGACTTCATTAAATTTTTAAACCTGACGATGAACGCAATGTTCGGAAACGTTCGTTTCTTGAAATCAATTGAAGTTTTAATTGGCAACTCCTTATTCTCTGCTCTAAAGATAGTATTGAATAGTCGTTTCTCAAATACTTTTGAGAAAGAGCATTGAAAAGTTTTTTTGGTTGTAGCTCAAGATTGTGTCAGTGTCACACAAATATACAAAAAGAAGTACTAAAAGCCTTTGGTTTCAGGGTCAAAAAGTAAGTTTAAGATTTAATTTATTACCTGATTTATGGCTGACACAAGTTTGACAGATGTGAAGAAAAAAAATAGACAATTGATTATACAAGGCTCAGACTTCAAGCTATATCAACGAAACTGACATATCTTCGTTTGTTGACTTTGTTATTTCACCGCGATGATAGAACACTTATTGGGTATTGTAATGACGATTGAGTAATTTGTGTTGTATTGTTATCACATGTTCGATATAATGAATTACAGTTAGGTGTTTGTGTTTCAGATGTTGAAAAAACCTTGCAAAAAGAGGTGTTTCATTTGAATGGCATTGGACAGCATCGTTTTAGTCATTTGTTGCAACTTTCGCTTCGGATGGCAAAGAACAAGTGGCTTCAGTACAATGCATTGTGAAGACAACGAACGAAGTGAGTCTCTCAACAGAATCTACGAACGTATTTGTATTCGCGAAGAGCAATCAATTCCTCTTAAAGCGCTTTTTGATCCCTGCTCAGCGAATGCATTTATAGTGGTTGATGTGCGTGAGCAGTTGCAATTGCCATTCCAGCCAATGAAGTCAAAATCTTGTCTCGCGAGCTGAGGAGTCTTTGCCTTTCTGGAATTTTTTAGTGCTTTAGTGAGCATGAATAGCTATTTTATATTGTTTCTTTCTCTGTAGTCATTCACTTTATTTCTACTGCAATCAATGGCCTGGATGTACTCTCACAACATGAGACAAATTTACCTAAATTTGGTGGAAAGGAGGCTCAATTAGACGTTTCTAATTTGACTGCTATTGCTGAATGCAACAAATTTAGAGCAATGGTTATTGACCAACCAAGGATGTTTTACGACAAAGTTTATAACACCAAGGCCATCGCAACGAAACCCAAACGCTAAAACAACGAAGACTTTGAGTTTATGCAGGACGAAACTTTGGATCTCACGAACAAAGGAATAGTCCGGTATTCAATATCTCCATGGCGAGCGCAAGCGTTTGTTGTAAAAGGCCAAAAGTGACGCATGGCAATAGACTACTCCATAACAATCAATTTATTTACCAGTCTTGATGCGTACCCGTTTTTGAGTACGGAACTTCTGCTGAACAACGCTTCTGAGCATGATTTTTGTCAAAAACTGACCTTAAGGGCGCTTATCATCAGGTGCTAAGGAATGAAGAAGATAATCGGTTCACATTCTTTGAAGATGGGGGAAAACCTTATGAATTTTTTCGTCTTATTTTTTTTGGTAACTAACGCCGTACCTGGGTTTTAGAGAAATGCAGACAATTTTGTTTACCAGAACAGCTTCAAAAGGCTTACCTTTGATTTGAGGATGGAATAGTTGGCGGGTGATCCAAAGAAGAGCTTGACAAAAACGTTAAAGCATTTCCTCTTGTTGCCGAAAAAGAAGAAATCACCTTAAGTATGAACAATTGTCAATTCTGTCTCCAAGAAAATTCTATGCTAAGCTACGTCTGAGGGCTCTGAATGAGTGTCCGGTTCCAGGAACCTCAAAAGCAATCAGACGTTTGATGGGAATATTTGCGAATAATACGAATTGGATCCCGCAATACTCGAGCAGATTTCAGTCGCTCTGAGACTCTCAAAATCGGGGAGCTCTTCCTTTGAGTGCCTGTTATTTCTCTTGTCAACGCCACCAAATTGCAGATCGCTGACGCTTCTTTGATTTTGCCCCCTGGTGATGCTGGTCATTTTCTCCTGGAAACCGACGCCTCTGGGTAAGCCATTGGGTCATGATTATCGCAAAGTAGTAGACCAAAAGCGCAGTTTTTGAACATTTTTGCAGTGTGAGTGGAATCCTTCCACTGCGCAAAATGAAGCCTTTGCCATTTTGAATCTCTCAAAATGCTTTCCACTTTACTGAGGGCATTTCTGGTTGCTGTGAAGACCCATCAAAAGAGCATCGCATTTATATTTTTGCAGCAAAAATTAAAGATAAAGAACCAAAAGCTCCTCCGCTGGTGATTCGAAGTTTGCTGAATATCGCTATAGTGTTGAACACAGACAGGGAAGGAAAAAGAAAGGCGCTGACGCTCTCTCGAGGATTGCTCACGTAACGACGGAGAACAAATCTTAGTCATTTTCTCTGCACGATGTATTAGCACAACCTGGAGTGACTAAATTTTTGCACTATATGACTTCTAATAGCTTACTCCACACTCTCGTGGACGTTCAGCAAGCTATTGCCACACACGACACCTTTCGGCAATTAAAACCCAAATTTTTCAAACCGAACCAGTCTGGTCATGTCATTAAGGCCTTAGAACCGTTTGATACGATATACACTGATCTAGTTGGTCCCGAGTTTTCGTCCTTTAAGTCACGTAACGTCTATTTGCGCACCCTTATAGTCAAATTCAATCAATATCCCTTCGCCTTCAACATTAGGGATATTACAGCAAAGACCATTATTAGATAGCTCTTGCATTCATTTGATATGTTTGGCAATCCCGGGTTTATCCACTTGGATGGTCGCAAGCAGCTAGAGTCGCAGTAGTTCAGTGTTTTTTTTTTATCAGAAAGATGATTTGAAATTCCTCACATCGCTTTATAACCCTCAAAGTAACGGACAAGGCGAGCTTTACTATTTAGCTATCTTTAAGGCCTTTAGCGGCATTTTGGATTCGAGGAAACCCCCGCAGAACCAATGAAAAGCTGTTCTTGGGCAGGCATTTTCTTCAGAGGGTTACTTTGTATCAGCACAAATGAAAACCCTCACTGGCCACTTTTGGAATTCCGGCGGAAAAACTGAGGAAACTTTATTTTCCCAGATTGGCTGTTTGAAGGCAATACAGCGTGCCTGAGAAACTTTGCACTAAGCAAATCTGGTCCTCTTGTGGAGGCTGTAAAAATAACAGACGTTATTAGCGAGAATGTTGTCCAAGTGCAATTTCCTAGTGGACTGGAAACCCTGTCTCTGTTCGAAACTTAGCGCCGTCTTCAGAATGTAGTTCAGACACTGCACTGAACTAGCAGCGAGCTGTTGCTTGGGACGAAACAAAGAGCATGTCAAACTCACAGAACGAAACTATTACAGTCCAGTTGCTGAAGAGTTTTGATGTTTCTAGTGGCACAGCGCCCAAAGCGCCCGGAGAATTGCCCAAAAAAGCTTATAATCTAATGGACCAGCATGCAGTGGAAATGAAACGATCAGGACGCCTGAGAAACAGACTGAAGTATTTAGATGATTAGGTTGGACTTTAAAATGCGTGGGGTAATTGTAATGATAATTGAGTACCTTATGTAGTTTGAAATCAGATGTTCCATATGATGATTAACAATTAACCGTTTGTGTTTCAGATGTCGAATAAAAGCGTGCAGTGAGAGGTATTTCATGTGAGCAATACAACAGGCATTGACCAAAAAGAAGATTGAATTCATTCATTGACACCAAACCTACCATCAGAGCTTACCACTCAATTGAATCTTAATTATTTACACCAATTTTTCTTCTTCCTTAATCTATTTATTAATTTAACTTCGACGCACGGTCGGCTGCTATAGTGGCGATAGATGTTAAAATTAAATAGAAAACCACCACCCAATAATTTTGAGCCTTGTAATGATTTCTATTTTTTGTTTCAAAACCAATTTTTAACTTGAGTCTGGCTTCTTAACATCATGACCCCAAAGAGGAAATGTGAGCTGGTGTCGAAATTGGACAGGAAAAACTGCCATTTTCGACTTTTCAAATTAGTACTCCCCAAGGTTTTGAATAGTATAAATCGGATTGTACATGTTTTCTTTTCGATAATAAACTAGCGTTAAAAATCATCTCGATTTGAATTTGACATAATACGACTGAAAATGTAGCATTTAACGTCAAGTTTTATAAAAAATCTATCAAGAAAAATTACAGTGTTAATAATATTTGAAAATTGTTGTGTTAGAGTGTTTGAAAAGCAGTTCGCGTCTTGAAAAGAATTGTTGAGATAGTTTGAATAGCAGCAGGTTTAAACAAAACGCAGATGGCGTGGCACTCCTCATAAACTCGGTTACCGGAGCTTTTTCTGGGAAATGATTTTGAAAGTTATGTTGCACCTTTTGCTCTGGTCACAACTTCAAAAGTGGCAAAGAAAAAAAAACAGGAAATGGCGCGGGAAGCGAAATTGAAGGAAGGCAGCGTTATTTGGCGTTAAGGCTGCAAAAGTTGTCTATTGATTTCTATCGTACACTTTCGGAGGACACTAGGAAGAGCTGTGATGAGACCGTAAAAACATTGAGGCAACATTATATTGCGAAACCTGTTGTTCTCCAGGGGAGGCTAGCTAGCAGAGTCCAGCACCCGATTGAAAAATAAACAGGTCTTCTTGGTGATTTGCAAATTTTAGCTTTGAAAGCATACCCTCAGGAGTCTAATGAGATAAGAGCACATCTAAATTGAGGGGATTCCTCGAAAGCATAGAAAATAGTCAGGTGCGACTCGACCTGAAAAGGAACTTGGGCGACCCAGATATGACTTTAGACAAAACTTTAGAAAGAGCACTACATGTCAAATGAAGATTTTCAACAATTTAATGTGGTAATTATTTAGTGCGAACATTGCCGATTAATTGATCTAACAGGCAAGATAATCAAAAGATATAATTGCAAGAAAAGAACCTAAAAGAGTTTCTGCGCGAGAGTGAGCGAAGTTGAAGAGAAACCGGAGATATATATATATATATATATATATATATATATATATATATATATATATATGTATATAGAAAATAGAACAGGTATACCAAAAGCAGTGACTACTGATAACAGACGAACCAATTACGACAGAAGAGTGCAATCCCCTACACCAAGAGCAGAGAACAGAAGCAGAGATTGATCTTTGGAGAACCGTGCTGAGCAGTCAAAAACAGCGGTGAGTTACGAGAAAGAAAAGTGTCGCCATTGCGGCCAGGGAACTCATGGATCTAAGAAATGCAAGATTTGTGTTAAATCTGGGATTCCAAATCCTTTCAAATGAAATTGTCCGTATATAAACGAGAGCTAGCTGAAGTTGACAGGGCTTCATTTTCAGCAGGCTACAAAAAACTCTGCATGGCGGAAATAGCCCCGTCAAGGCATTGTTTGCTAAAATAATGATTAAAGACAAACTGATAGTGGCCCTAATTGATAGTGGAAGTAGTGTTAATCTATTAAACGAAAAGTTCTACCAGTAACTGGAGAACTAGGAGAACCAACCAAACAAGATTGTGCAAAAATATAATAGCTGCCAGCAATGGGAAAAAACCTGTAAAAGGGTCAACAGCTAATTAAGTCCGGTTTCAAAAATATATATCTGAAACATCAGTTGATTTTCTTGTGACGAAAATTGAGATAACGCAATGTTTATTAGGCATGGAATTTCTATACAATTTTGACTGTATTTGAAACCTCAAACAGAACTGTTTTTCTGGAAAAATTGCGCAAAAATTACAGTTGTCCACATCACAAGGAAGAAACAAAAATCTGTTTTTAATTGCTGCAGAGGATCACAATCTACCTCGTCGTTGCGGAGGTTTCCTTAAACCAAAAATGTCGATGAACAAGGAAACAAAACAAAACAAACTGGAAGTAGAGCACTAGCCGTTAAAAATCTTGTAGACAAATCATATTTTTAATAGCGAGATCGCTAAATGATATGGTTAATGATGTTGTATAGTTTTGAAATCTGAACCCTACATTAGAAGCTTACCAAAATTGCGAAAATAGCATGTGCGGAAAACATTGAAAAGATTTCAAAAATACAGCAGAACAAGCCTGACAATAGTTCAAAATCTAGAGGTGAAATTGATTTGCAGAAACATGTGAACGCAAGGTCAATGAGTTTGTCTTGAGAGGAAATGACAAAAAGGAAGTCACTTTGCTCAAAATATGAGATAGAAATTTTGCAAAACTCAAATACTATGGGATTTTGCGAACGAATTTATCATAAATTAAAATTAAAAAATGGACGGTGTGCCATTCAGACGTACATATGGCAGAATGAGCTTTGAGAAAAGAAAAGCCATAAAAAATTGTTAAAGACTCGGAACGAGATGACTTTGTCGATCCAACACATTCCGTTGGGGCAGCACCATCATTACTGGTAACAAAAGAAGATGCACGATGCCGTTATCGTTTTCGGAAGAAATTTTGACGTACATCTAAAACAGTTGGAACTGATTTTCCAACAGTTAGCGGAGAATGGATTTAAAAAAAGATCAAAATGCAATTTTTGTCTAAAGCGTTTCAGCTTCTTGGGACATATTATATCCCAGAGTGATGTCGAGGCCGATCCAGAGAAAGTTTCTAAGCATTCTGGGCTACTAAAAAAATTTTTTCCGATTTTCGGCATAACAGCACAACTTCTTTACAGGTTACTACAGTAATCAAATAAAATTGAATGGGTACATAGTGCAAAAGTTCGTTAACCGAGTTAAAGAAGATGTTTTCGGAAACCCGAGTTTTAGAATATCCAAACAAAAGTGGTCCGTATACATTAACTACGGATGCTTCTTTTAAAGGCATTGAAGCAACTCAAAAACAAGGACCTGAGGATAGAGTTATTGCATAATGCATTAGCCAGCAAAACTGGGAATTATTCGCGATTGTTCATTTCACGCAACATTTTAAAAACTATTCACTAGGTGAGTAATTTCTAATTATAACGGACCACCAGATATATAGTTTTAAAGAACCAAACGGTATGGTCGCAAGATAGAGAAACTTGAGCAAATCCACTTTGACATCAAGCAAAGAGAAGGAAAAAAATACCACACGCTGATTGTCTGTTGCGTATAAACACAGAAGACGATACACAAACAGCTTTTGTGAACGCTTTTGCGATGGACACAGAGCAAGTCAATACTGACCATGGTAGTCGAGGTTGTTAGTTACGAAAACTGCAAAGAGGAATACTGCAAGATTTGCAGTAAAGTGACAAACTACTCAAAGAAGTATACACATGGATAAACAAAAAAGGCCAGAAATACGGCAAATGAAAAATTGAGATCAAAGGAGTTATGGAAACTTTCAGGAGTTATGGTTCAGTATACAAATCCTTATCGAATAGATTGGTTTTTTTTGTATCAAAAACAGCAAACAGAAACTAACTTTGAAACTGTTTAACAAATGCTGTTACTGTGGGGGAGAGTGTCCAACGTGCTTGAGCTGTTACATGATTAGCTAGGATTTGTTATTTCCAAACTGGATTCCTACAAACGGATTTTGTTTTTTCTAGTCACTTCGGGATTGCGTAAAAATACCAAAAAGCTTGTGAAAAATTTTATTTATGGACGCCAAACAAAAATGCCAGAAGACCTATTATAATTGCAAAGAGTATAGACCGAGCTATAAAGTAAGAAAAGAAGTTTTAATTTTCAGACCATTGGTAATAAAAGGAGAAACACAACAATTTACTTCCTTTTATAAAAGACCATACCCCTTTTTGAAAATTTGAAACAGTTTTGAATTTGAATGTAGAAGATAAAAAGACAAAAAAAGTTCTTAAGGTTCATTATGACCGACTGAAAAAATATAAAACAGGAGAAAAGCCATTCACGCCTGAATATCAGGCGAAAAGAAAAACAATACTTGAGGAGGAGAAAAAAAATCAATTTGGACAGCTCAGACGATATAAATCAAACAGAAACATCCACAGACAGTGAAAGTAGTATAAACTCAGAAAATCAATTTGTAGCTGAGAATGCTGACATTTCACTAAATTCACTTAATGCAACAAATGACACGTCTGAGAACTAAGCAAAAAATTGAAGCAGGAAACCCCAAAGGACAAGAAAAGGCAAAAGTTGCCGAGGGATGAGTTGAAACTTCTTCGAAACCTAAAGTGTAGACTGGCAAAAATTCGAAAACCACAAAAAAAGCCACAAGAAGCTAGTAGTAAAAAAAATAAAGTACCGAGGAAAAGATTAACAGTAATCCTAAGGCACCAAAAATTGCTACAAGGTCTTGCAACCGGCTAAAACTGTTACTGGAGAAATTAATGAATACCTTTTCTGAGCAAGATGGAGAGTGTTTTAGCAGTCAGAAAACTGATGATGTTTTCGTATCAGGAAAACTCAGAACAAAATAATGGAATCAAAAAGAAAGGCGAGTTTGTCCGGAGCATACCATGATGGAGTATCACTATGTTTGTATCTGGAATTTCTATCCCGTTTTGCTTGTTTTTCACCTTGAATCAAATTATGCAATTATGATTTTCACAATATCGTATCAACAAAGATCTATTCTCTAAATCACAGTACAAACTGTGATAACAGAATTCGATTATCTGGAACAAAAGAAAAAGGTAGTTTGACATATGCTGATGCTCAGCCAGAGAATAAATTTAAGTTCTGCATGTATGAAGTGGAATATACACTGTCTGCACTTGAAAAAGCAACGCATATGGTGACGTCGGATTTGTTACAATAATTTAAAAACTCTTAAAATCAATGCACCCATTAAACTAGAGAACTTGCGGAAACACCTGGCGGAACAAAAATTTTGTCATACCAGATTTTGGAGATAGGAACTTTAAAATCAACAGATCGTTAACGGAGAAAATTTTACGACAGGCGATTGAAACCATTTATGTCGAGGAGCAAATTCAAAGCTTTATGGCGAAAATGGGCGCGAAGGCGTTTTATATGCTGAACTTGTAGAGTAGGCTCACCTAAAGGAGAAATATTTATTGCAAATGTGGGAGCTAATGCCAAAATATATATCGGATTAATTTGCGGAGAGCTGCTACAAAGAACCCATTTAAACTGTTAAATTTAAGGATCTCCTAGGTTTCTCGAAAATTGTTTTCATCAAAACCGCATATTTTGAAGACGACTTAGTAAACTAGTTTTTTAACACTCAAGGCCGTCAAACATATCAAACGATCAAAAAGTTTAATAAGAGGATCCGGTATTATTTTTGACAACAACAAGATCATCTTTATCGGAGGAAAAATTTCATACAAAAAAAATATCAAAGGTTTGCATTAGAAAATTTAGAGGTAAAGCAATTAATTTGTGTGTACAGCAGGTTGAGTCGCAGGTGTTTTTCACTCCGAGAAAAGGTCAGAACTGACAACTGGAATTCTTACGGCTTTGACACCGTTGACATCAAACTACTTAAAGATAGGAAATTTTTTTATGAAAATTTAAACGCTTTAATGTGAAGTTCAATGACGGAAAATTCAAACAATGATCGAAATATCAAAAGACGTCGTGAGTCCTTCAGTAACGCTCTTTGAGAAAGGAACTCACGTTGAAGGAGCAGGATCCGTTCTATATGTTCAAAAATGTGCCAAGATGGTAGCAACACTAAGTAAGCTTTCTGTTGGCGTAGACGAAGTTTTTGTGTTTATAAAGAGTCAGAACTTCGATTAATTATATAGATCCTCTTAGAAATATTGTGTATCATAATTATACAATCGCTGTCTTCAACCCCTTGTATCCAAATGTCGTCAAATTAGAAGACGGCAGTTTTCAACAACATAGAGAAACGCTGAAGAAATCGTGAATAATATTAGTAGCCGATTAATAGTAAGTTATTTGTAAGTGATCGAAACCTGCATTGCAACATTTTCTCCGCATCAGACTTCAAACATACTCAAATTGCTCAAACAATTCGTCATAAAATTATCATTTGAGAAGGATTCCAAGATCCGGATGGAAAATACAGTCATGATAACTTTACTCAGTTGGAAGACTAGTTTCAAATAAAATAACAATTTTTCAGAATTTAAAAACCAAAGTTTTATATATTTGTTTAATAGAAAAGGACCTTGCTGTGTCAGTCTTAAGAGTCTACATCCTTTTTTTAAATTTGTAAAGTGTTTTTCTAAATTGTTCATCTATTATTGATTAGTTAGTGAGTATTGACACCTTAACTCAATTTCTCAAGTTAATAAATAACGCAGAGAACAAAAAGAAAATGAATGAAGAACTGGAGTCCTTAAAAGAATCAGCTGTTAGAAAATGGATATTTTGAGAACAAAACAAAAGGTAGTCTTGAGATCAAGTTCGAAATAATTTGAAACGTCTCGAGTTCGAGACCAAAAAGAAGAAAAACAAAAAATTTATCTCGAGTTCAAGACCAAAAAACTCTAGCCTTGAGATCAAAACTAAATGAATGGAAACGTCTTGTGTTTGAGACCAAAAAAGAAATAGAAAAATTTTTTCTAGAAATAGAAAATTTTTTAAATATTGAGTTGAAGACCAAAAAGGGAAAAACCTTGATTCTTCTTCACACTAAAAACCTTTAGAAACTGTTGAAGCAAACAGGGGTTCTTATTCAACATAGCAGGAAACGAGATCACACAAATTGTTGAATATGAGTACTGTACGCCAGAAATAAGGACAGTTATTTCCGAGATTTCCCCAGGAGTGTTCCGAGTGAAATCTTGTTTTTGGCAGTCTCGTAATGTGCCTACGCTAGAACATCTGGCACGCGCCAATATTAGGTCACGAGCTCTGCAGACTAAAGTAAAACTGCAAAAGCAGCGCGCGCAATTAAGGAAGTTGACGAATACAAACTTTTTACTCCAAAACAGACCTCGTCGAGCTTCGACAATAACTGGATAACATTTTTCCGGTCCTTTCGAATACCTGGATTAGCACGTATTCGGAGATAGTTCAAAATGAACTTTAAGCACAGTTGAGCTCTTGCGTGCACTTGTCCACCAACTGAAAGTAAACGCACCGAACTTGCATTCATGATTGGAAGAGGACGGGTTGTCCCAATAAAGACACTCACCGTGCCGAAGCCTGAAATACAGGCAGCTTTGCTCGCAGCCCGATTGAGAAAAGAAATATACAAAGCGCTTACCGTACCTGTTCAAAACACGTTTATGTGGACAAATAGCGCCACTGTCCTCCAATGGTTGAACTCGCCGGATAAGCAACCAATATTTGTCGCAAACCGTGCCTCGGAGATTCTTGAAGGGATAAGTGTCAATCAATGGCATCATGTTGCATCTCATAACAATCCCGCCGACGCAGGTACCAGAGGAATGTCTTCTGAAGCGCTGCAAAAAACAGTTGTTTCCGTGGTCCCCAGTTTCTCCGAATGTGCGATTTCCCGTTCTAGCTGAATACCGATGTAGAAAAAACATCAAATTGAAGAGTCATTCAACTGAACCATCCTCTTCAGAGAAGACTTCAACTTTGATAAACAATGTTTTCAAAAAATGCTTTAGCTTTCCGTAAGTTCAGTTCGTAAGTTCAGTTCGTATCCTAAACTGCTTAGGATACTTGCGTATTGCATGCGATTAGTTCCTCGTCATTTCTCCTATCGGTCTTCTGCAAGGAAATAGTTGATACGGAAAAATTTAACGCTGCAGAACAAAAACTGCAGGTAATGATTCAGCCTGAATCATTCCCCTTTGAGCGGCAACAGCTTGATCAGGAAAAACCAATCAACAGGAAAAACCGTATTGCCTTTTATTCGCCGTTCATTGGACCTGATGACTTACGACGGTCCACCGGTCGCTTTAGGCGTTTCGCCGGAATTGACTTCCACCAGAAGCGTCCCAGAATACATGATGGACACCATCCATCAGTAGTGTTGTTCTTACGTCACATGCATCTGAAGCATCACATTGATAGCGTTGATTATCTCCATGCACTTATGCAACAAAGAATCGCAGTCCTGAAACTTTTTTCAACACTCTGTTCTAAGCGTTTTAGTTGCGCTCTTTGCCGAAAAAAAAAGGCAACACCCGTGCAGCATATGATGGCTAATCTTCCGTCTGAACGACTTGGGTTTCAGAGTCCACCTTTCACCAACGTGAGTCTAGATTATTTTGGACTTTTCTACGCAACGATACGTCGCTCATCTGAGAAAAGATGGGGCTTCTTGTTCAAGTGCCTCCGACTCGTGCCGTCCTTGTTGAGATAGCGTACTCGATGGATGCAAACAACTGTGTGATGGGTATCGAGCTATTCATCGCACGTCGTAGAATGCCATTAGTCATCTGGTCAGACAGTTGGACGAACTTTGTCGGTGCATAAGAAAACCTATTGGCAAGTCGCCTCAATTGGGATGCAAAGTTGATAGCTTAAGAACTCGTACAGAAGGGACTCAAATAGATATTTAATCCACCTGCAGCGCCGCATCACGGAGGCGTCTGGAGAAGGCTTGTGCGTAGTTTCAAGTAAACGTTGTACGCCATACTTGACAACCGCCAACTTACTGATAAAGTACTTCAGACGACTTTCTGTTCAGTCGAACAGACACTGAAAAACCTGAACCGACAGGAGCAGTTAAGACCTCAAGCCGGCACCCCAGAAGTCGCGGGTTCAAATACCGTCAACGTAAGAACTTTTTGCACTAGTAAAATTTTGTGTATGGTTTTTTTTAGGTTTAACCTAATAGGTTTTTGACCTGTTTTCGACTTTCATCTAGAGATCAAAGACACGTTTGGCGGACGACCTTCTGGTTGTCTGATGGAATTAAAAACATACGGTTTTCTTTCGTATAGAGTTTATTATGGTTTTGTTGTCTTGTAAGTTCGAGATACGTTTGTTAAACATGTTTCTATACGGAAATAGATCATGACAATTTCTCCTTCGTGAGTTGGTCTATGTTCCGACAAATAGTAAAAGTCCTCAAAATTGAGTTTTGACTTTTATATACTTTTTTCTCAAGAAGTTTTCAAGTTTATTACTCGATACGAGAACGAGGCACAACAATGAGTGCCGTTACAAAAATCTGAAACAACAGATTTAAAAAGTTTATATATTGCTTAGCAAACCCAAAGTGCTTATATATTGCTTAGCAAACCCAATAGACAGGTATTATGACAGGAAGTATGAATATACACGGAGAAGAAACCCTACAAAAATCAGCAGCGATATATCGCAAACAGAAAAATACACAAACAATACCTGTGTAGATGAGTCTGGAAATCAAAACTTAATATCATGGATAAAATACAACTTTGAGTTTGTTTTTGTACATTGTGGAGACAAAAACAAAATTAACGGGATTGCACAATCTAGCTGACTCCTCGTATCAACACAGCAGAAGTATTTTCGGTGGATAATTGTCAATATGACTTGGGCAAGAACATATATATATATATATATATATATATATATATATATATATATATAAGAAACCTATTTTTGAATTAATGAGCGAAGAAACCGAAATGAAACAAATATTTCATTCAAAAATCAATCATCTAAACTTCTTGTTTAATCAATATAAGATCGGTTGAAACGGGAAAATGCAATGAAATGTAAGAAAGAGTTGTCTAGATGCACTTTTTCTCTAGAATTTTTGTGCACCTGTTGACAAAGTGACACATAAATTGTAGAAAGGTAAAAAAAATGAAAAATTTTTTAAGGGTTCCACTAAGCACTAAAATTTCAGCTTAATGGAACTTTAGGCTTAGGGGAAATTTAGGATTAAAAAAGTTTTCAACAGGGTAAATGCTTTTTGTTTTCTTGTGAAAATGTATTAGCGGAAATAACGGCTTCCAATATTTCTGAGGTATCATTTGTTATCAGGCGAAGTGATAAGTAAAGATTCGTACGCTTCAAGGTTCCAATATCCCAATATATCCAATATAAGCTTTCTACACAAATTTTAAAAATGCATTCAGTAGATTCCTCTGCTCCTCAACGTGTCTCAGCTTGCAGTGATTCTTGGATGGCCTTCAGAAAAAATCTGACAATTCTTGAAAGACCCCAAAATTCGTCACATCTTGGCAAACTAGTCATGAAATTCCGTTTCCTGACGAAGTGGTTCATAAAATATATAGTATAATTTTGTTTAATATATATATATATATATATATATATATATATATATATATATCTTTCTATATATATATATATATATATATATATATATATATATATATATGAGTGTGTGTGTGTGTGTGTGTGTGTGTGTGTGTGTGTGTGTGTTTATATATATATATATATATATATATATATATATATATATGTTTATATATATATATATATACATATATATATATATATATATATATATATATATATACCCTAGGTACCCAAATCAGAAAGAGATACCTCGTGTCATATCAATAGGTGGAAACATATTGAAAATTTTGTCCAATATGAGAGATCTGACAGTAAAAACATTGAAATTTTTATAATCGCAAAAAGTTAGTCATGCCCTACAATTAATTTTATCAACTACATTATTATATAAAGGGAACTCATCAAAAAAAGCACTTCAGCCCGTTAATTCGCAACAGGAACTCAATGTTACAATTTTCTAAAAGCTCGCAAGATTTTTTGAAAAACTGGAACAGCTGTATTTTTAAAACCAGCCACAAGTCTACAAGTTGATCAAGAAAATATCTCATAAGGATTGTTCATCCAGAGTTCTCTCTGACAGCAAACTGCCTCAACGTGAGAATGAAAGCGGTTTCTTGTTAAATAGCTTGCAGAGAATAGGTGGTTTTTTCAGTTGGTGACCAAAAGAAGTATTTTTAAAGGAAGTCATAACAAGTGATACTAGCAGAAAAAAAGGTTGGGGATACAAATGCATTAAGGAGACTCGGGACACTCTTTCAAAGATAGTATACTGGCAAAAAAGATGCGGAGGTGACAAAAAGATGGTTGAGGACAACTACGGAGGCATAAAATAGTCGTGACTTTATAATGCTTTAATCTAAATATACGTATTTGGAATGAGTGCAAGGGGCACAAAGGAGTGCACGGGAATCTTGAATGAGTTCATAAACGTTTTCGCTTTGTCCAAATTAAACTTTTTTATATTCACGCAGGTTTTAAATTCACGCAATACTACACAGTGATTTGGGTACAAACTTTATGTCTTAAGCCAGATTGAAGAGATAATCGCAAAGTAAGTGGGAAAACAATATGACAAGTGGATTAAATATGTGCAATTAATGTTGATAGAAGATGATTGCACTCCCGTTCAAATCGTAAAAAAAACAGCTTCATTATTCTCGTTCTTATACTGTTCTATTTGTTCGCTTCTTTCAGACTACATATACGAAGCTCTCAAGTCAAATTTTGGCAACCCCAAAGTAAGCAAGTTGGATAAATTGAAGAAAAAACTCTAGTTTTCTACCATAACTAGTTACAACAAAAACGGAAAAATGAGCAAAAGTTGAAATTTTAAAATGATGGAAAAGAATCTGGACCAAACATCACACTGCAACCCTCGTTCGGTTTTTTAATCCAACAGTACAACCAGGGCAGAGAAACCATTTAAATCGATTGGTAATGACTTTCCTCTTGTATGCAAAATGTCACAGACAACATCAATGGTATCTCATAAGGATCTCATAAGAAAATATCTCATAAGGATTGTTCATCCAGAGTTCTCTCTGACAGCAAACTGCCTCAACGTGAGAATGAAAGCGGTTTCTTGTTAAATAGCTTGCAGAGAATAGGTGGTTTTTTCAGTTGGTGACCAAAAGAAGTATTTTTAAAGGAAGTCATAACAAGTGATACTAGCAGAAAAGAAGGTTGGGGTTTCAAATACGACAAGGAGACTCGGGACACTCTTTCAAAGATAGTATACTGGCAAAAAAGGTGCGGAGGTGACAAAAAGATGGTTGAGGACAACTACGGAGGCATAAAATAGTCGTGACTTTGTAATGCTTTAATCTAAATATACGTATTTGGAATGAGTGCAAGGGGCACAAAGGAGTGCACGGGAATCTTGAATGAGTTCATAAACGTTTTCGCTTTGTCCAAATAAAACTTTTTTATATTCACGCAGGTTTTAAATTCACGCAATACTACACAGTGATTTGGGTACAAACTTTATGTCTTAAGCCAGATTGAAGAGATAATCGCAAAGTAAGTGGGAAAACAATATGACAAGTGGATTAAATATGTGCAATTAATGATGATAGAAGATGATTGCACTCCCGTTCAAATCGTCAAAAAAACAGCTTCATTATTCTCGTTCTTATACTGTTCTATTTGTTCGCTTCTTTCAGACTACATATACGAAGCTCTCAAGTCAAATTTTGGCAACCCCAAAGTAAGCAAGTTGGATAAATTGAAGAAAAAACTTTAGTTTTCCACCATAACTAGTTACAACAAAAACGGAAAAATGAGCAAAAGTTGAAATTTTAAAATGATGGAAAAGAATCTGGACCAAACATCACACTGCAACCCTCGTTCGGCTTTTTAATCCAACAGTACAACCAGGGCAGAGAAACCATTTAAATCGATTGGTAATGACTTTCCTCTTGTATGCAAAATGTCACAGATAACATCAATGGTATCTCATAAGGATCTCATAAGAAAATATCTCATATGGATTGTTCATCCAGAGTTCCCTCTGACAGCAAACTGCCTCAACGTGAGAATGAAAGCGGTTTCTTGTTGAATAGCTTGCAGAGAATAGGTGGTTTTTTCAGTTGGTGACCAGAAGAAGTATTTTTAAAGGAAGTCATAACAAGTGATACTAGCAGAAAAGAAGGTTGGGGTTTCAAGTACGACAAGGAGACTCGGGACAATCTTTCAAAGATAGTATACTGGCAAAAAAGGTGCGGAGGTGACAAAAAGATGGTTGAGGACAACTACGGAGGCATAAAATAGTCGTGACTTTGTAATGCTTTAATCTAAATATACGTATTTGGAATGTGTGCAAGGGGCACAAAGGAGTGCACGGGAATCTTGAATGAGTTCATAAACGTTTTCGCTTTGTCCAAATAAAACTTTTTTATATTCACGCAGGTTTTAAATTCACGCAATACTACACAGTGATTTGGGTACAAACTTTATGTCTTAAGCCAGATTGAAGAGATAATCGCAAAGTAAGTGGGAAAACAATATGACAAGTGGATTAAATATGTGCAATTAATGTTGATAGAAGATGATTGCACTCCCGTTCAAATCGTAAAAAAAACAGCTTAATTATTCATTATTCTCGTTCTTATACTGTTCTATTTGTTCGCTTCTTTCAGACTACATATACGAAGCTCTCAAGTCAAATTTTGGCAACCCCAAAGTAAGCAAGTTGGATAAATTGAAGAAAAAACTTTAGTTTTCTACCATAACTAGTTACAACAAAAACGGAAAAATGAGCAAAAGTTGAAATTTTAAAATGATGGAAAAGAATCTGGACCAAATATCACACTGGAACCCTCGTTCGGCTTTTTAATCCAACGGTACAACCAGGGCAGAGAAACCAATTAAATCGATTGGTAATCACTTTCCGCTTGTATGCAAAATGTCACAGATAACATCAATGGTGAAACTAACAGAGCAAATAAAACCAAATCAATGTCAAACAGTTAATCTTTTTGACCACTAAAAAGGAGCAATAAAAAGAAAACAGAAGAACGGCGCTACGAAACGCTCAATATTGAATTGTGTCTTATTATTGGTGATTTTAATTTTCCGTTAATCAAGACCCTCCACAAACCTGGTGCACTCATATCGAATAAGGTGGAATTGGGGGCTTTTAAGCGTTACTCTGATCCCACAAATGTAAAGGAAAAATAAAATTACCTGGCAATTTCAAATAATAATGCTTGCATTTTTGCAATCACTTACCAGCAACCTTTCTGTGCCAGTCTCAACAAATAATTTTACTATGGATGTTGAGCCTTTGTGCCAGAGTTGAACAAGAGAAAAATGGATGTGCAAGAGATCGGAATGTTATTCACCATTTGAGTCAATAGTTTCTGATACTGATGAAATAGATCTGTCAGGTTATGTACTTCAGTTATATATATATATATATATATATATATATAAATATATATATACATATACATATACATATATATATATATATATATATATATATATATATATATATAATCGGCAGAAGCGGGCAGAAAATTTTTGATAAATTTCAAAAATCGTCCGTCTGCAGACGCGAAGAGTTTATCATTAGCCAACAGAAAAAAATTCATGTAGGAAGACCCAGATAACTTGATGCACTTTGTGATAAAGACAAAAGTCAAAAAGAAGGCTAGATCACGTTACCTGATGTTGACTCATAGATGAAAATCGCTTTACATTTGCCATTCACGTTGCTCACTACAGATTTGTTTGGTCTCCGAGGCGTAATGATTTTGATTTAACTGTTTTTGCATGAAAGTACCCGAATATGTTAGTTTTCATCATGAAACAGTTGATAAATCATTCTATAGATAAACAACCACTTTACCCCTGTCCTATGAAGATGGTGAATCAATTCCAACATATCCTTAGCAACAAAGTTAAGAATTTATTGAGATTTAACTCTGACATACAAGGTGAAATATCCAGAAAACATTTATGATTACAGTTTCCTCCATTAATTATCCAAATTCTCCATGACAATTCCAAAGATCTCTCAAATTGCGTTACACCAGTTGACACGATTCCTGAAAAGTACTTGAAACTCTTCATTAGCTCTAATTTACAATTATTTAATGAAGTGGTGAACTGCATATTTCAATCGGGAGTTTTTCCGGAAGATTCGAAAAATAAAATAAATCGGCCTCTGTTAAAAACTGGTATGGTCAAGTAAATTATGAATTGTTACCGCCCCATCAAAATCAAACTTTTGCTTTCCTGATGGAAAACTATCAGAAACTAGTGGCTGTACTAGCACTGTAAAACACTATTTGGCGGAGTACCTTGAAAATAGAAGTGTACAACTTCTTGTCGATGGGAAATACTCCAGCAAGATCTCTGTTGGGACTAGAGTGCCACGGGGATCGGTAATTGGTTCAATGTTGTTTAGTCTGCACCTATTTCCTCCATGGGATCTTCTAAATGAAAACAGTGTGCATTAACAGTTCACCGCAGATAATTCGCAGCTCTTCTTCGAAAGGACATTTGGTGAGAAAAATGTGGCCATTTGGAATAAAAATGGAAACGTATGCTCACAGCTTCAGCTTAGTTCAAACAAGAAGAAGACCAAAGTAAATTAACTTGCAAGGCAACTTAACTATGTTGTGCTATCTAGAGCTGAGGAATTTGCACACTCTCTGAACGTTTTTTACAACCGAACAAAAGCAAACGTTTGTTACGGATCGCTTTCTCTCCAGACTTGATTATTTCAATTCCTTATTTCTGAAATTAAAGAACAACCTTGTTTGTTAACTTTAGAGGGTTCCAATTGCTGCCGCCAGATTTGTTTTGAGTGTTTGCTGCAGCTTTAAGCCATACAATGAAGTTTTGAAGAGATTGCTCTGGCTGCCGGTCGAGCAAAGAATAAAGTTCAATTCATGCGGCATGGCAGTTCGTATTTTTCACAATTGGAACCGTGCAAGTTTTCTTTTGGAACTTTTCATAGAAAAATTCATCCTATGTTGCCACCTCCAGCAGTACAAAGTTTCTTGTGCCAAGAGAGAGAATGGAACTGGGCAAAAGGTCTATCTCTTATCAAAGCGCTATGTTGTGGAACTAATTTCCTTCTTATTCGATTTCAAAACTTTGAATCACTCATAAATTCTGAAGCTACTGTTTAGAGCAGCGTAAGTACTATCATCATCCGATCTCTACGTCTATTTCTAAGTTCCAAAACTATCCATGCTTTGGACACTATAATGCAGATACGTTACCAAATTAGTGCATCACATCTACTTTGTAGGCATTAGCAAGAGTACGCGGTATTCAAAGAAAGGGAATATGAAATTTCCAAAAGCACTTTGCAATTGTTTTTGAAAACTAACAATCACAAATGTTATTTTATGTAGTCGCGGCCAATTTCAACCAGGATTAACAAGAGTAGCATTAGAAGGAGAGTCGCCGAGCCAGAGATAGAAAAATCATTTTTGAGGTTGCAGATTGTGAGAAACACATCTGCAAATTCAAAGTTCTTGCCTCCCTTGCCAAAAACGAAGAAGTGTTCAATTTTGCAGGCAGAGAATCGTCCGAAAACAGGCCATGTCCGAACAAAAACTCTTTTTTCAAGATTGCGTTGCGTTCTATATAAGAAAACGCGTGGAGAGACATACTGCTGATGATTACGAGCAACAATGAGCTGCCGACTGGACATGTCTATATATACTAGACAGGCACAGAAACCATTGCATTGGAAGTATATCTCCTCTCGAGACTCAACATCAAATAGCAGTTCGAGCTTTTTCAGATTCCTGGTTTCATATAAGCTTTCTGGAGATATCATGACTCATAGAAGTGCATTAAAAACAGATTAGAAAATGGTTTTCTGAAAATGTGTTGCAATTTACATAATGAAACCATACCTACCAAAAAACACATGGGTATTTTTTAAAAGAGCATTTATTCTAATTCATCATGTTTTATCTCGTTAAACAGTTTTCAGAAGAAAAATATTCTAGGTGCATTTTTTTCAGTTAATTGCCGGTCACAACTGCATGCCGAACAATCCAGTTCATCAACAAAT
This sequence comes from Convolutriloba macropyga, assembly GCF_964194025.1. NCBI lineage: Eukaryota > Metazoa > Xenacoelomorpha > Acoela > Convolutidae > Convolutriloba > Convolutriloba macropyga. Next base: position 48,855,160 of record NC_134474.1, on the reverse strand, counting down.
TTTTATAGGCATGCATCTTTGTCAATGACACTGTCAAAGTCAGCAAATAAATGGTCGATGATACTTGGAGGACAAAACAAACAATTCTCCTAATTAAACGGACATTTTAATCAAATAATACCAAGGGTAGTCGGAACAGACAACAGCACTATGCAAAAAGTTTCGGATCAAACGTGCTCTCTTGTCGGCAAACAGCAATAAACTTACTATAAAAACACATCCATAGATTCACTGCAGCAAATTACAGATGTTGACAAGATGTTCTTTCCATTGTCATCCAATGATCGTTGAATTCGAAGTGGTGACAGAAAAAACGCAACGCAGGTTATATAAAATATATTCAGTGAACGAACAGTTGACAGGCGCCCTAGAATTCACAGAAAGCATGTATCACAATTGCTATGACTTGTAAAATTGTAACCAATGAGCTCAAACCAGAATGATTGATAGTTTAGGCATAAAATTTTTTCGGGGCTAACCGAGAATTAAGCAATCTGATTTGCAACATCATATTAGCTGGGAGCATGTGAAAACCTTAGGAAGCAAATTAAACTATAGACAAGAAAACAAGCAATCAAGATGATTAAGCTCAGTATAGTGTAGAACGAGAAACCAGAGCCAAAAAATTAGTTAATACTGGTTTGCTCCGACCTCTTAGAAGTTGCAAACATTGGAGTGAAAATAAACAGTAAAAATAGAGAGAAGCGCAAAATGCAATCAAAAATTAAAGGCTCGGGTATTTCACACAAACCAATCCATAATGTAATTTTAAACATTTGGGTTTGCACTCTATCGCTCCGGCCAGGAAACTCAGCGACGCTAAAAACGCAGGGGGGCATTTGGGTGTTACTGGATTTGCAACTGGGGGGACACGAAAGTTTTTACTATTCAGTTGAAAGTGCCCTAGCATTGATGATGTCTATCAAGACAGAAGTACTTACTAATCGAATCGACTGCTGTTTATAAACCGATTATAGCGAATTACGGACCTCAGTGCATTCTACAGTGATTTATATGAAGTTGCTTTCAGTATTGAATAGTAGCTTGCTACAGCATGCGAATTATTTTTTGTAACGTCGAATCTGTTAGTGATAATTTCGGGGTAAAGTCGAGTATTGGATTTTTTGGTTTCACGAACGCCAATTATTATAGGCTACAATTAGGCCCAACGCCCATATCTAAATTAAATGGCGGCTAAATCTGTCTTCAAACCATCTTATGTAGGCAGAATACCCAGAAACACATAAAGGGCATAGAACTAATCGTAAACCGGGTTGTCGGTCATTTTGAATTATTTCGATAATTAAGAAGGCTCAACGCAATCAGATCATAAAACTTTAGCCAATTATCTGAGCCACGGATATCACCCCCAGGTAATCTCCTATGTAAGCAGAATTGCCAGCAAAGCTTATAAAATCACGAGTTTGCTTGTTGGTCAAATTCACGGACATCCTGACTGACATTTACGATGTACGTGACGGCATTTAACACGCCAATTTATTACGGCAATGGTAAGACGAAATGTAAAAAAGTAACCAATAGCAGTATAGAAGGCTGAGAACCTTGTGCCATAACGACGGTTGTTTTGTTTGGGCATAGAAGGTGTTTGCTCGGCTCAGTATAAAAGTGGCTTACACTATAAGCACAGTAGAGAAATTTTTTTAACCAAGCGGAGTTAGTAACTGCTTGTATGGCAAAATTTGCCGGTTTAGAAATTTTTGAGCGAAGATCTTGTAATCCCTTTTAGCTTGATTTTGCTGAAGCGATCGAGCGCAAAGCTCTGAATGGTCCCTATTTAGAGTTTTAGTTAATGGGCAGGGAGGTTTTACATGATTGATCGAGCAGAAGCTTGTAGTTATAATTGTTTTTTGACGGGTTTTTATTGAAAAGCGAGGCTCTTGTAATCGCTCTTAGCGTCTCTGAATTTCATGGCCGGAGCGATAGAGCGCAAAGCTCTTAATAGTTGCTAATTAGAGTTAGAGTTTTTCGGCAGACTTTGCGTGATTGATCCAGCAGAACCTCGCAGTTATTATTTTTGCTTGATAGTGGTTGTTCAGGAGGTTATTAAGTTAGCTGTATTAGTTGCACTTAACTGGTAGCGGCAATTGACCGTAATGTGAAATAAAGATTTCTGTTTTTTTTTCTATCATACGCTATTTTGAGCTTTTACTTACTTTTCATATAGAAATTTTATTCGAAATTGTTCAAAATTAAAGAAAAAATTGACCAGCAATTTTTATATAAATTACTTTTGAGCTTTCTTTTTCGCTTTATCTGCTGTTACGCTGAGGTATATGTTAAATGGTGAGTGGAGTGAAAACAAAAAGTAAAGTTAGAGAGAAGCGCAATATGCGATTAAAAAACGAAGACTCAGGGATTTTATGCAAGCAATTCATCAGATTAATTTTAAATTTTTAAGCTTTCCACGCACTTTGGTGGGTTATTTTATCATGCTTTTCGGCGGAAATGCAATACTTATAAATGGTATGATCGAATTTAGGCTGCAAAGCTTTAATATTATTAATTAGTTTCCGTAAAATAGTTTCTACATGCGTTTTGTCTATATTTGAATCAAGGAAGATGGTTTGTAGCCTGGATAAATCCATTCGTAAATTGGACAATATCACGGAAACCAGTTAACAATTCTCCTTCAAAATGCCCAGTTTTTGAATGTATCCTATGTTTTTGGTCCCATGTATTAACATAACAAAGCTGGATTTAGTTAAACGCTGGGTCAAACTTGACCGAGGCAAATCATTTCAACTCTCGCGCTGTAATGTGCAAAAAATCAACATCATGCCTATACTCCAGTTATTTGGATTCATCTTGAAACAAGAACGCTTCGGTCGTTTTTCAAACCCACTTCAATGCAATTTTCCATCAGTAATTATTGCAAACCACTTTAGTAGTGGGAGGAACTATATACTCCACTGGTTTTTTTTGTTCAGTCAATTTTCGCCGATCGATATTTTCGTGGTACAGGATTGTGGGTGGCATCAATAGAAAGCTTGTCAAGCGTAGAACTTCAAATAGAAAATGATTTTTTTTATTTTCGTTCTTTCAGAGGAGTTACTGATTCTTCGCAATTTTGGCTTCATAAATTTTGATTATTTTCAGAAAAAATGATAAAATTGTTAACGAAAGTCTAATTGGTTTTGATATTAAAAATCGAAGAGAGGTGGTGATTTCTTTGTTTGTAAACTTTTAATGAAATCTTGAGATTTTCAGGAATTTGATGTTCTTATTGTAACCAAGGAACTATAAAAGAAATTATTTAATGCTTTGAGTTAATATATGATGCGTTTTTTACAATATAACACGATAAATTTCTAAAATTCATCATTTTTTGATATTATGGTCCTTGATCAAATTAACTATTTCGGTAATTTTTAGTACAGTTTTTTGCAACGGAAAAGAAGCAGGGGCAAGATCCGTTTAGTTCCAGTTCAGGAATTTTTTAGTTCGAACTTTTTGCAGTTCGAACTAAAAATGAGGTGCTGTCAATGTTTTTTTTGAAATATTTTTGCCTTCCTTGTTTTTCATGAGGTGCTGTCAATGTTTTTTTTGAAATATTTTTGCCTTCCTTGTTTTTCATTTTATTTACAGACCAGAATGATTTCAATTCCGACCACAATTATGGACAGCTCACCTTTACAGGCAGAAATAAGATCAATGGACGTAAAAAATAATTTTGAAAAGGTTACAGTTTTTCGGCTTCAAAATCATTTACACAAAAATGCTCACAAAATTTCAATTTCTGTCTGTATTAAGTGTTAATGTGTAGTCTTTTGACTTAGTCTCGCTAATGACGTGTACAGTTGTCTTCCTGAGTAACAAAAAATTAATAAAATAAAAAATTTACAGTTGAAAACGTATGGTTGTTATGACTTATGTTTTTGAACGTTTGACTCTAAAAAAATGGTGTTTTGAGATTTGCCAATGTCAAGACCATTTTTGCTATCTTTAAGCGTAGTCTCATTAAAACATTAAGGAAAAGGTCATATAATTTTCTTTCAAGTGAATTAAAATGCAGTCGTAATTGTTGTTTTCCTACAAGCATCCTGGTTAGCTTAAAGTTAAGAATTTTAGAAAAAATCTGGTAAATAGATTTCGTAGTACTTTTTAAAAAATTCATGAGTGTGTTCGATAGGTCAAATGTTTTCAACAGTCGGTCACTGTGTAACTACAAGCTGCGGTATGTGATTTAATTGAATAATTGAGACCCGTAAAGAGATTTAGTATCATAAAGAGATTTATGGAAACTCGTGCTTATTCCCAAATAAATGAGCCTCCTGCTGATTGGTTCACATAAACAACGACGTCTTTTGAGGACATAAAACGCAAATAAAATATACACTTTGGGCGCTTGGTTTTCATAACTACTTCCTTTACATCTTATGCATAAATTTTTCTGCAAATTCCATCAAGCTATTGCCAGAAAGAGTTGACTATAAGACTTCTAACCTCATTTTTTAAAAATCGGGTATATTTTAGTTCGCAATCTTTGTTAAACAATAAAAAAAACCGTGGTCATTGATATTCTATGGCATACAGCAACATTTCAAGTCCAACTCATTACCTTTAACTATTTCCGGAATTATTAACCTCGATGTTCCCTTTTATTTTTTCCTAAACATTGGCGTCCGTCCTTTCCCAAGTGGTTTGATACATCTCTTAAGTTTGTTGCTTTTGACAGAACGTAACTTTGATAACAAACCTTGTCTGATTACATGAACTACAAATATCAGTAGTCCAATTGGGGAACATAGTGAACTATTAACGCGTCGCAAGCGCATTCGCAAGCGCATGCATTATTCATTAGACGGTTCATCCTGACTTTTTGGGGCTTTCATCCAGACGCTGTCCGGAGGGTTCCAGATTAATGACCCCAACCCAGACGATAATCTTCCAACATTTTGGTCATAAATGAGTCCTGTTTATACAGTTCACGATTGCGCAATAACTCCTTTCAATCCAATATTAGCTTCGTTATCAATTTATGGTGTGCGCTATCATCATTGTTCTGTTTCGGAATAAACCCAAAAGGGATCTCCATTAGGTAAAATAAAACGAATATGTCGCTTCAATTTGGCCCGTCATTTACTATAAAATTTACAGCGTTGTCTAATTAATTGTGTTTCATTTTCATCCTTTTGGCGCTTGAGTACCTGAATCTTTTGTACGGCTGTCGAATTTTGGCGTCTTGCTTTGTGAAAACGATTATATTCAAACTTCTTTCTCGCTTTTTTCGACTGATCTAAAAGAAAAAGCTTTTACTCCCAAGTGCAATTTAAATTTGAGGGTTTTTAAAAACTTACTTGATTAGCTAAAACTGGCATTGCTAAGAATACTTTTTAACCAAATTGTAGTGAAGATTTTTTATGCGCTAGGTTTTACTTGGTCTGAAAAGTAAGCTAACTATTGTTAGACACAATATAGTTCCTCATCGTAAACATTTTTAATATTGACAATGAATAGCGGCTTTTGATTGGCCACAATCACTGACTTGGAATTTAATATTTAACCTGCGACTGCTTTGAATAAAATTTTAATTTGGGCGTGAAAACATTGTTTACGAGCAGTGATTTGATATCGCATTTGAAATTAATATCTCCTTTTTTTTTGTTTTTGACTGGCGCTCCAAACCTCCACATTAAATCAGTTACCCAATAGCCAAGCTCTCGAGAGCCGTTGTAAAGAAAAATAACAGCAGATAGATAATAGACAAACAAATAAATAACCTTCCACCATCCAAGACCAAAAATGTCCGCTCAAATTTTAAAATCCATTCTTTTCATTCTTTACTCCCAATGTATTCTGGCCAGTTTTCCCCAAAGTGTCTGGAGTAGTCACGTGACCAACATGGATAACCCAGCTGATCAAAGTGGCAGTTTGGGATTCGAGGGTTCATTTCCAAACACAGATTCCTTCATCTTCAATTCACCTCAGGTAGGAGCAGGCCACTTAAACTTTCTCCTATAGTTTTGATTAATTATTGTTTTAATCTAAAAAAATTTAAAAACATCAATTATAGAACATTCAAGTGGTTAAATAATATTGTCGTTTCATTTAAGCCCATTAGTTGACCAGTTGATCATTTTTTGCTATATTTGTTAACATTATTGTTTCATTATTGATCTTTGAAAATTCTATATGAATGAAAAGATTAATATTCGGATAGCTTTGTTTAAATAAGCAGGCTTTCAAATTTTGTTTGGTCCCTCAACCAAAGTCATCTAAATCTGTAGCTTGGAAATTGTAGTTTAATTCTCAGTAACTATATTTGGGTAAGATGCCATTCCGGGCCATTAAACACAGGGTCGCGCATATTGCTTTTGTCCCAGTGTTTTCAACCATGGAACCCTGTATTTGCAATCGAGAACCCTTTATTTCGAACCATGAACCACTTTTCTTGAATTCTTCGAACCCTTATTAATCACACTTTACTAACTCTTATAAAATACTTATTTTTCACGGTTCGAAATTTTAATTAGTTCAAACATGTTGGAGATAGCTGAGAAAAGTCAGCTCCATTAATTTATAATTCAAATTACTCAACTTTATAAATTTTTTGTAAAATTACCTGTATATATACCTTTTGCAGGTATATATAACTGCAACAATGCGCTTATAATCTTTTGGACTCACCGGTTTTACAATGAGCATACCTCAGTTCCTAACGATACTAATACAATACTAAAAAAAGAAATAGCAAAAAAAACGTGTAATCTTTTTTATCATTTTGTGTAAACTGTGGAAGCTTTCTAACAATCATACGAGGTCCTATACGAAACAGAAAACATTTCCTAATGTCACTGCTAATTCCACATAATATAGTAGGAAAGCAATTAAAATAATCTGACCATATTACCTGTTTATATTATCTGTTAGTTTGACTGACAAAACCAATCAATGCTTTTGAAGATCATTCGGGAATTGTTGCGTTGCTGATATACTCTAAGTTTCTCTTTTCATCATACCATAGTTTTAGAATCCCAGAAATATCTGCATTATTCAAAGAACGCTTCTATTGGTCTATTAGTTCGACATGTGCTTTGCTTTTTTTTATTTTAACGTTTTTCAACCTAAAACCAGGTTTCGAAGATAGGCATCAGTAAAAAGTGATTCGCAAACAAAAACAGGCGAAATAAACATGCTTGGAGGTACAATTTATGGTTTCGTAGTACAAGCATCATTTCGATTTCATAACACCACAAAAGTATCATAACAATAACTAAGTTAGGATTTATATTCATACCACGCATTCTCTTTGTACGACTATTGTGATTCACTTTACTTTGCATTAGTATCTTTGTTCAATTTAAAATGCATTTTCTGAGATGCGAATTAGGATGTGGTTTCATTCATGTTCAAGAAAATTTTTTAATTACTAAACTAAAACTAAACACTACTAAACTAAAAATGTTTAGTAGTGAAGCTGCCTCAAGACACGAACTCGCGTCAAATGTATCTCTATCTTGTTTATACTCTTTGCAAAACAAAGCGACAACTTCGTGGCGGAAAAAAATCACTGAAAACGAAAATAGTTGTGAACAGAGATTGAAAAAAAATCACATAATCACATAAACCAGAAAAGTTCTCCTCCCAAATCCTTCCTGATACATCTCACAGATATTTGATAACCGTCTGTCATTCATGCTAACTTTAATGTTTAATTCAAATGAAAATTATTTTGTTAACCAATGCATGCTTAAACGTATAATAATGTTTCTTGCGAGAAAAATCAAAATAATTTCTTTTGAAGCCTATGTTTTGCTACCATGGCTAGCTAATAGAGTTTTATGAAATAAACTCTATAACAGTTATTTTTTTTTTATCTTTTTCGAAAAAAACACCAAAAATTAATTGCAAAATAATGCAAACAATCAGTCTATTACATGAGATTACTATTTTAAAGCTGAACAATTTTTGATCACTTTTCTCCGATAGACTACAAACATCTTTAACAGTTCCTTTTAATTTCAAAATAATGCAGGAATTGATTTTGCTAAAAACTGCATCCGGACTCAACTAACTCTATTTGGGGATATAAATAATTGAAAATTTCGGATATTATAGGATTAGGGATGCATTATATCTTGAATTTTGTTTTATTACACATTTAGGTATATGTGCACTAAACCAACAAATTTGATCGGGCTATCAAAAGAACAGAGGACTTGAGATATGGTGTTCAATGTCGTAGTCTCGAGAACTGGCGAAAAAGATTCAGTAATTGAATTCTGATTTTAAAATTAGCACTGAAATTATACAAAAAGTAAATCGTGCTAAAGTTCTTATCTCTGGAAAGATATAAAAAGGAAGATTATATTAGCCAAAAAAATTTAATTGATTGGCTTGTGAAAACTTTTTTGGATTGAAACTTTTTTTGTTTCCAATCTCTTTTTCTTTCTAACATTCACTTGCCTCAAACTGTGAAACTCGAATGTGCGACGGCTAGGTGTACTTCTCATCAAAAGAAACCCAGAAAATGATGTCCCATTTTCTGGGTTTCTTTTGATGAGAAGTACACCTAGCCGTCGCACATTCGAGTTTCACAGTTTGAGGTAAGTGGATGTTAGAGTCAAGTTGTTATAGGTTGGAGAACTTAGCGTCTCAAATTTGATTAATAGGTCAATCAGATATTGTTAGCTCGAAAACAAAAAAAATTGAAATCAAGTTTAGTGTTGCGGCCATTATCTAGAGGCTTAAAATGCGTTTGTCAATAAAGTTCTTCTATTGTTTTTGAGAAATGATAACAAAAAAATTATCTGTTTCTTGTTGTAAACTCAAAGTCCTTACATCTTCCTTCGTTGTAAAAGTTCGTAAGTAATATTGTTGGTATAGGTCTTCAATTCTCTCTGGTTTCTCTATATTTTCTCAATTTTTGAGTAAACTCTGAAATTTCAGGTTGTGGATGCTCTTCAGTTCGTCCCGCTGAATTGATTTTTTGGATGTGAAGGTCCAAAATTTTTTCTCAATTAAGGTTTATGTTTGATATATGATTTCCTCTACTGGTGTTTCAATCTTTTTGAGACTGATTTCTCAAGCTATGCAACTGAAAAATCTTAGAAAATGTTGAACAATTTGACAGGATGCCAGGCTACCAACCTATTTTTCTGACTTATGCTTCTTTTGCCTTTTTCTCGAGATGTGTCTCACTGGCTTTTGCAAAAAGTAATTCTCAAAGGGTGGGTGAATTGAAAGGAACAACACTCATGATAATGATACCATTTTGTCTAGCAAAAGCATGTCCTGGTTTCCAAATAAATTTCTTGCTTCTGAGCACTGTTTACATTTCCCACTTTTGAATGGTTCCTTCGGGTCTTGTGAGAGTCGGTTTGTCGCGAGCTTTATTCACGTTTCAGTTTGCGTCTACAAATCACTCAGAGCGAAGTAATGTTGCATACCGCAAAACAAGCTCGATCGTGTTCTGTGTCCTCTTTGTCGAAATCCATTCTATTCATGTCTTCTGCATGAGGTATCTGTTCCGCAGGTGTGTTTTTCAACTCGATGCCAAAACCCATCAAATCAATCTTTATATTCGTGCACTTTTTGTCTTCGGAATTTCTTCGTCTGGTGCTAGGAGGCACTTGAGATACTTGTAGTAAGTCTGTAGCACGAATTATTGGCCAATTGCTTCACCAGTGAGAGGACAAAAACCATTGCCAGCTCTTCTTGCTCAATGGTTCAAGTGTTTGGGTCCGCTAGAGTCATTTTTCCTGTGCTGGATACCTTTTCCTCATGATATAGAATTTTGAAAGTTCTTGCTACGAGAAAACAACTCCAATTGCTTTTTTAGAAGAGCTAGTGCTGTTGCTGTTTTAAAATTGTTTAAGTTGTACAATTGCGTTCCGAGAAGTTAGTTTTTCCAAGAATTTTCTGTGGTACTTGTTCTTACTTGCTGTATCGCATTTTAAATTTTTACGACTTGTTTGGGATCTGGCGCTAATACGTCCGTAAAAATTTTCTATCCCAAAAACTAACTCTATTGACTAGTCTTTAGTTAAGTTCTTTTCTCATCAAAAGTAAATTTTTTCTCAAATAGTGCACTCTTATCCGTTGTCACTCTTTTTATCAAACTTCTCTTAACTAGTTCGATGTGCTAAAACATCGTCATGAAAAAATCGATGCGCCAAAAAAATCGCATCACCCTTTATTCTAAATGCAGCTGACTCAATGTGATTTTACTCAATGCAGCTTAAATAAATTAAAAATTCTACTGCCACTTAGGTAGGCTGCACTTTTTGAATTGTCCCTGGGTTATGTTGGCTCATAATATATTGTCTGCTGAATTGTGAAGTTCAATCTGATGGTAGGCGTATGACTAGTTGATTTTACCAAAACAGGAGGCCTCATGGGGATTGTCGAAGATTGTCTTTATGTCTGGTATTGGGTGATACTCAATCACGGCTTCGCCGTTGATATGCAGAATGATATGCAACAAGAGAATTAATTCAGCACTCTATTTTCTTCGCCTAAACACTGGTGATGCATTGGTGATCCATCTTTGATCATCTGCTGCAGCTTCTCGAACTTTTAAGTTTGTCTCGAAGAGGTAGGGTATTCTGTCTTTGCAGATCATTGGTTGTGAACCTGGTGTTAATTTAACATCAGTTTTATATCTTCTCACAGCTGATAAGCCTTGGATTTTGTTGGTTTTCACACCTTAACTGGATAAAACATCTCTTCCGAATAGTTCAAAACCTTTTGCTCCAATTGTTTGTCCAAATTTGTTGTCCGCTATTTGTTTTGTTGTTCCCGCTTCTTTTCAACACAACATCACAACTTTTTGTTCCCATTAGCGCCAGTTAAAGTGCAATAAGTGTTTCGGAAAATTTTAGTTTTGCAATTTTAATGGGCTTTACCAAGTTCAATCCAGATTTTGGATGATATTACTGAGCTGTCGGCACCCGTACCTGCCTGAGTTTTAATTTGCAGTTCTTGATTTTTATAGGCACACATTTCACAGAAATCAACTAGATTTGTTCTGGTTTTAAAATCTTGCCATCTCAAGTCTAAAAGATGTTTGCTCTGAGGGATCACTTTCCTCTACACTAATATTTCGTTTGTGTGTTTGTTGATTTGGTTGCAGTTTGCCTTTACTACTTTTTCAGGAAAAGTCAATTTGTTTTGCACAACAGGGTCTAATAAAATCTGGCTTACATCTACATCTAATGTTCAAATTTATAAAAATTAAATCGTTCGCTGTGAAAGTATTGTTTTGTTATCCAAAACTTCCGTTTGAAGTTGCACTCTACTTCCATTTTCAAAGTAAAGGGTTGGTTATTTGATGAAGAGCTTATAAAAGGCACTGCCTGACTTCTGAACAGTGGGCCATCGGTCATTTCAGTAACAGCCATTGTTGGTTTTGCTTTTTATACCGTCTGGTAATCTAAGTAATGCTTCAGTGTTTAAGAATCCTGAGATATTTTTGACAGATTTTTCTGCGGAGTTGGTTGCTGGTTGGAGTTTGACGAAGTCGCTGCTCTTCTCTCCTTAAATAGTTCCGATTTACTTTTCTGATCTATATAATTGGAGTATCCGATAGTTTATTACGGCTCTTTGCACTCCTAGTTTTAATATGTGTCTTGACCGCACAAACTAAGAGACATTCGTTACCTATAGGTCATCGATGGTACCGTCGTTGTTGATCTTGTGCTCCTTCTTTTCTGCTAGACAATTCGCCATACACGACATTCTGCGCTGTAGTTGAATCAGCATTCTGGTGATCAAAAGTGTATGGGTCAAACAATTTATTAAGACCAATTTTAAACTAAAAATCATCTTATTGAGTTCTTTTGTCCCGCAAAAATCAGGAGATTGAGATTTGTTTTCGTGCTGAAAGGCATTTTACGGAAATATATCGACATATTTTTACCTTGACAGCTTTGAAAGATTGCCTTCACAGCAACTTGCCTGCACAAAGTTCGAGAATAACTTAACTTGTTTGTCTATTAAAAGTATAATATTTGTTGGAAGTTTTGATTTCCACCCAAAAGCTAATTGCATATTTTAAGTACTCTATATCATTCTATGCCGCCTTGGTCTTGAGTTTTTTTGGGGTGGGGGGGGGCTCAAGTAGGTATAGCTCCGGTTTCAACATTTTGTGTATTCGCCTCAGTTGTTCAAGCTTTTTTCAGTCCTTTCTTCAGCACCAGTTCAAGAGAGTCTGTGGCACAGTTACTGTTTCTTTGATATAGAAAGTGGCGCTAAATAATTTGATTTGAGATTATATAATTGGACAAAAGCTGTGACAGTCCTCCCAGTAAAATAACATTTATAATGAGCCGAATGGCTTTTAATGAAAAACCAAAAGTGGCGGATATTAGACCTAATTAAGAGTGCCACTAACGCACTCACCCCTCATTTTTCTTTCATTAACCTGACCGGAATTCAAAGTCAAAGGCCGATGCGGGGTCTCAATAAGGCAAGTGTGAGCAAAGTAACGGAAACTGAATTCTCGTTTAATCAGTATTAAAAAATGCATATTTTCCAACTTGAAACAATTTTTAATCAAGCCTTCATAATTCTTCTTATTTTTAGTGCAATTACCACCCTAATTATCCAAGGTTCAAAGCATTTCCTTCCTTTTAGGTGTTTGGACCACAAGAAAGAGTTCGTTGTAAAATTAATGCGTCATTTTAAAACTGATGTTAGTAATCGGAGGGTCAAATTCTGACGAGTATAAGAACGTATATAAATTTCTGTTAATATTCAGACGGTAGAACATTCGGAGAGCATTCACTGCCGATGACATTAATGAATAGGACTTAATCAAGAATAGGTTATTCCTCAACAAAACATAAAGGAGCGGAGTACTTTGTCAAAAAAAAGGAAATAAAACAATTTCGTCCCCTCAATTTTTATGTTATTTCTACTTTAAACAAACTTTAAGAGTGCTCATCTCCTAGTGAGAGTTTTGATCAAAAGTTTCAATTGAACATTCCAATCTTTTTCATAAGTAATGCAGTAAATTTGTAGCTATCCACAAGTATACCCCAGACATTTGAGAATTTTTATCGTGTGAGATCTTACAAATTTCGTACAAAAGTGTCTTACAAAACAAATACTTATTAGACTATGCGTCGCCTGACTAAAACTTTGTAAGACAATTTATCAGGTCTTACACGATAAAAACTTTTTATCAGATCTGATAAGATCTTACACGATGAAAGTATACTTTTGTCAGATCATACAAGATAAAAATTCTGCCTTATAAGATATTACACGATAAAAATTCCAGAATCAGTGAGGTACATTTACAAATTTTTTCTTTTTGAAATGTGTATTCTTCTATCTAGGTCAACCGCTGATTACTTTAAACTTAGGATTTATAGAATTCTTTGCTCTTTTAATTTCATAAGATCTGATTTGTATCTCATGTCTGCATCTGTCGTTTTCCGGGTCAGTTACAAGAAACCTTCCAGTTCTTTCCAATTATATGTTCCCTTTTTTGAACACATATTAATAAGTGGGTATAAGTTTATAAAAGTTTTATCGTATTTGTTTTATCGTTTTGATAATGTCCATCAAATCTGTCCACATACCGCTTCAAATTGATTTTGTATACTCTGCTATTTTTGAAGACAATTTAAAAAAATTCTGAGAGGTATTAGTGAAGAAGCCGCGCTAGGCACCAAAGCCTACATGCCACATCATTGTATTTTGTGACACCGAAATTCCAGAACTTCCAGAGCCTCCAGATTTCAAAAATTCCTGAAACTCTAAACAGAGATTTAGAAATCGAGCTCATAGTGTGTGCATTTGAAGTTCTTATAGGAATGAAAAAAAAATGTAATTAAATGTCAAAATTGGGGCCGAGAAAATTGTCATGATGTTACATAAAATGTTTGTTCCTTCAATCTTAGACACAAGTTGAAGCGCAAAACTGCTCTTTTCTGTTCTCCAACTACCGCAATCCTTATTGCCAACTTTGTCACAGTCAGCGTGGTGTTGTATCCACTTTGAAGCCCTGAACACCACTTTTTTTTATCTTTTCTTCTGTCTCTTCTTTCGATAGTGCGCTAATTATTGAATGTTAGTTATGTCTTAAATGTTATGTAATTGCACGTCTAAAATAATTAATGACCCAATTTGATGTAATTAGTTTGTTGGACATTTGGACACGCAAATTGATTAGTTTGTCATTTGGATGGGCAAATTAGTTTAACCCGAGCCTATTTCTCAATTCATCTAAATTAAAGTCTGCAAAGGTGACTACAATTCGTCAAACTTCTTAGCTAAGGTCGGTAAAAAAACAATTTGATGGTCAAGCAAACTTTTTTGGGGGGATCAAGCAAAGGTAGGTTCACATGCTATTTTGACCCAGCGTTGTCTTTTTTTTGTCGCAACACAGTTTTTCTAATGCAACACAGTTTTTTTCACATTTGAAACAGAATAAAAGCATTCCAGCTGAATATGTCATAAGCAATAGTAAAGTTTACAACTGCACGGAAAATTTTCAAGTAAAATAAAAAGACTAATGAAAACATTTTCCTCGACTCATTTTTACTGGCCAGTAATTTTTACTGACTCCATTATATCCATTATTCAATTTTTGGATGAACAAAGGTTCAGCGTGACAAAATTTAGGCACAGAAAAGTTTCAGCGTTTCTTTTCGAGTTCATTTCATGGAAAATGTGGATAAAGCATGTTATTTTCATACCCACTTTCAAACAACCATGATAACTTCATATGTCGAGGTCTAAACTAGGGGAAGATGATGGGTTTCTTTTAAACGTTAAATGCTATTTTTTCTTTTAAGTAGCATTTTTTTCAAACAGTCAATTAAGTTGGGTTGTTTTTGGTGATTTGTCAAGATCAAAAGATAACTAAAATCGACAAGTCATATTGCTATAGAATGGCTCGTTGATCTAGAGTGCATTGAACGAGAAAGTGGGATTTTATCTACAAGTAGGCGAGCAAAATTGGAAAAAAAAGAGTTGAAACAAAGGTGAGTTATCAATTAATAATTTCACCACAATTGCTACTGTTCTTTCTCTTTTTAATCTGTAATCACTAAACGGTTTTTCATTTTGTTGAAGATTTTCCACCTTTGATTTGTGAAACCAAAACTAATCGTTTTGTTTCAATTTGGATTCTTGTTTCAGAGATAATCATTTATAATAACATGCTTTATATATCGAACTCTTGTCTTGTTCTTCGTTTTATGTGTCCCTTTTGAGGAAAAGACTTGATTGAATGAGGAAAAGGAGCTCATTTCAGTATAATTAATGTGGCGTATAATTTCCGATCACTGTCGGTAAAAATTGCTGGTCAATAACTTTATAACCTCCTCCATAAATCATTATTTATCTTTTCGGTTCTAAACAACAGACTGAGATAATTTGACGTCAGAGGGGCGTCAAAATGAGGCTAGTGTTAAAGTGTTTTCCATTTCAATCATAGGTTTTGGTTTATGAAAAGAGTGAACAGTTGGTTTTGGTCAACCCGCCTTCTCCAGGTAAAACTATGACCTATTAGCAAAATTCAAAACCTGTCCAAGTCAAACTGGATCCACTTTCTGGACCATAATAAAAAAATTAACAAAGGGCTCGAAAATATGTTCGTTTGCATAACAAGTCTTTTTTCTGATTAATTTCTTATTTTCTCAGACTATTTGATAGAAGGTGTAAATAGTTTCTGCTCAACAAGACACCACTCGACGAACCAAAACTGCCTTCGCTGCAGTTGCATAACAGTGGATCCAACAACGCAATTTGTATAACAAAGTAATTGATGGCTGTGTTCTTTTCTGCTTGTTCTAAAATCAAAATATATTATGTGTGCGCACATAATAATGCGACTCCACAAAACTTTTGAAACCGAACAGATTACAATCGACGCTGTTTAAAATTGATCGGCTTTACAAATCAATGTAAAAAAGGAGGCTCGGTAATGAAGGTGAAGGTTTGCACACAAACCTGCTTTTAAACATTTTGACACAATTTTCAACCAAATGAAGAGATAGGAATCCTCCAAAACTTCACATACCATTCGAAAATAATTGCTGTTTGAAAAGATGTTTCATATCTCAACTATTAACAACAAAAATTAACAACCATCAATACGATTATGAAACAAGACAAACTGTAAAAAAAACATTAATTACGACAAAAACTCAATAACAATTTTTAAAAACATTTAGTAACAAAGTAAAAAAAAACATTAAAAAAATCAAAACTACACAAATTGATGTGTCCTTCACTAGAATGCAGATGGGACACACAAACATTGGGACCGGGTAACAAGTAGACAATATGAAGAAGAGCGGGGCAAAGTTCCAAAACCCATCGAAATCTTGGAGTCCAATTAATTTCAAAAGTCAAAACTGTTAACTTTCAAATTAAAACTCCTCAACAAGTTCAACAATAAAACTCCCCAGGAAATCAACGAGATCTTGTGAAAGTAAGACTAAGTCATAAAACTACAGAGAAAAACTACATAAATAAAGAAACACTACGAAAATTACAAACAGTTACGAAAACACAAAGACATTAAAAATCGATGGCTTTTAACTGAATACTATGTTTTCATCTAATTTATTATTTAATTTCTTTCAGTTTTTATATAATTTAAAGATTATACAATTTCACTTCGTTTTTCTTTTAGAATCCGTGGGACCTCATTTGAAAGGAACAATGTGAAAGGACAACAAGAAAATAGAAAAATAATAACCACTCTTATAATGTTTATGCAAAATCTTAGTGAAAAATCCGCGATGATAGAAATATAGCCGATAAAGTTTTCTTTACACAAAAGTGGATGGGACCTGTCATTGACGAGATTAACTTACAATTTGATAAAGACACGAAAAAAAATTCTACAAGCTTAAACTTTTTTAAAACAAATAAAATCAATGTCATAGAAACCATTAGCTATCAACTGACAGCATTAGGTTTAGCACTTTGTGCTTGACTAAGAAAGAGTCTTAAGACTGCAAAAAGAACAACTAAAATGTTCAATTCCAAAATATTTTAAAATGCCAGAATGAAGTTTTGAAGCCATTCAAACCAGAAGATACTCACTAAAAATTTTATGGACCATTATTACATATGATGGGCGCCTTTTCAACGCCTTGTGAAAATTTTTTATTGAGCTAATTTTACTCCACGTCACAAAAGAAACACAATTATGAACAAGTATAGATCTGACATTTTTGATGTGTCAAAGTAATACAGATATATTTTTCACTGCAACGAAGATGGGAGCAGAAAATAGTTAAACTGAGCCACCAGTAGACATATAAAACTTCATAGATATCAAGTAGACATATAAAAGTCAAAGCCGGCTTTAGATATCAAGTCAATGTATTGGGTAAAATCAACTGGTCCGTTTTAGGAAGCCAATTGGATTTTTAATTACTGAGTTTGCGTATACGATTTATTAAAATGAATCAAAGGCAGGCAAAACTAAAAAGTTTATCGAAAATTTTGATATTGAAACACAATGAAAACACAATGCCGAAGACGCACAAACCATTGGTTTTTCCCGGAAAACAACATATATGTTTATTTGACCACATTTAAACGTAATTGAGATCGGTCAACAATAATAGTTTGATCAGAAAATGACTTGTATCTAATTGCTGAGAAAAAATAAACTAAAAGTTCTAAGGACAACAATGAGACCAAAACTAGCCTTTCTGTCGATCCCGGCCCAAAAAAACACATAGTTTTTCCAAATCTTAACGAAAAATATAATTTGAAATGCCAATTTCATTCGAAAAAAATAAAAAAAAACGACGCTAAAAGTTAAAAATTCACGTCAAATATCAAGTCCACACAAATTTTAAAACTCGATAAATCCTCAAAAAACATAAATTCAACGATATCTTTTTAATTGAGGTTTCTACCATTGCCGGGTTTTCTAATAATATCACTCACAACTCTCCAGGATGAACATTAGTATGAACAAAAAACTTCTGTTGAGCAGATAGTTCTTCTAACACAGTGAACAAAAACGTTGGTCAGCTCCAAAGTATGTTGGCTCAAGAAAAAATACTTGAGCAAAAGCTGCTTAGTTTTCAAAAATTTTCCAATCAAGCCACTTAGCAAACATTTGTCTAAAGATATTTACAAAGCAATTTATTATTGCTTCAGTTAGCAAATTACCCCCTTATATAATCAGTGCATGTCATTCCTTGAAACATTTGTGAAAACGGAATGATCCAGAAAATAGTATTATTTAATTATTTCCACGATAAAGATTTCATCGTTAGCGGGTGAAAAATCTTATCGGAAAACTGGACAAAAAAGATTTCCCATGAATAATTTTCCCACAATGACGCTGAAATTGTAATACATTGCTGTGAAATTAGGCTTATCAAAAGCAAATTGGAACTGTCAAGTAATTTTGTTTAATTAAATTTAAACCGGAATTATTATTCGTGTGTTTTGAATAGTATAAAAACGGTTCATCCCAAACACAGTGCATTTAAGAAACTGGAAAGTTAAACAACGGTAGATTTTTGAGAAACGAGGGGTTAAGTCAGGCTGATCAACCAAATCAAATAGAAAAGATTCAGAAAATAAAATTAAACCTTTTATTGAAACACACTTGAAACGATAAACAATCTACAAAAATGTAGCGGGAGTCACCTTGCGACCCATTAAAGTGCAGGAAAATCAATTTGATCAATCAGCTACACCTAATAGCAGTAAACTAGTTGCTTTGTCGGATGCTGTAATTGAGTATGAGGCAGCGGGGGAATCAGCATCTGCAAACTATAATTTAGTTTATTACTTTTGATAGTATATGTGGGAATACGATTCCAAAAGAAATAAATGCGATCCTTATATACTGTCTTTTAACAAACAGTCATTTAAATCCCATCATGACTAGAGCATTTGCTTACCTCACGCGAACAACCTGGGCTCAATGCTCTAAGTGAAATTTGGCGCATTGAAAATGATACTTGTAAGTAGATAAATTAAGAGGTTACGAAATAGTGTTTGAGTTAAGGAGTGAAAAACAAGAAGACCTGGCTTTCTCTTGGAAACAATAAATCAGCTTTAAAAAATCCAACTGCTCAGACTTTAATATTGAAATCTTGTCAAAAAGTAAAACGCGTTTTTAAGTAGGAATCATTGATAAAAAACTTAGATTTCAATTCCTTCACGGAATACCAAACCCCGCTGCTGAAACAAGATAAAAACTATCTTTATCTTTTCCTTGTGAAAGAAAATCATGAAACTACCCACAATCGAAACTTACTTGGTAATCAATTTCCGATTTTTTCTTGTTCAATGATGAAAGGAAACTAAAAATTTGCTTCACATATACATTTTCTGATCTAAGAACAAAAAAATGAACAAATGGGTTTAAAGAAATTGTTGTGTTCAAACACTGGATTGCAAAAATTTTAAACTAATCCAGATCACTATGCCGACAAAGAGTTGGCCTATTTGCGTTTTGTTAAGAATCAATTATTGGATGGTTTTGCTCCTCTGGAAAAACCACGCAAAAAAGTAACACGTAGAAGAAAATAAAGTAGCAGAAAAGCAGGCAATATCAACTTTTTAAAACATTGGTGGGATGTAAAACTTGTCGAAACCCGTGCAAGCTACAGAAAGCAGAAAGTTGGAACAGAGAAAACAAAAAATTATGATGCTTGAAACTGATAAAATGAGAAAAAAAAACATTGCTTCAGGCACATCAAACAATTTTCCACTCGAAAAAAAGCCACGTATGTAACGTTGACACAAATCTTCTGAACGACTTACTTTGCAAAAATCGGCAAAAATATCTGCTGGCCAAGAAGGTTTAAACAACGAAATCATTAAGCTTTCATTACCGGTATACGTGATTTTTATGCAACGCTTTAAAACTTGTTTTGTAACAAGGTTTGCCCATCACCATTAGGAAACGTTGAAATGTTTTTTTTTGCACGAGAAAGGCAGTAAAAGCGATCCTGGAAACCACAGACCACTCAACCAGTTAATAACAAAAAAAGTTTCAAAAAAATGATCAATAAGAGAGTAATGAGTTTTGTTAGCAAACATGCAATAAACCAATCAAACCAAATTGGAGATCACCAAAAAATGTGGTATTAATTAATTTGACTGAAATACTCAAAAGCCATTAGAACAGAAATTATCTGAAATGTCATCTTTTTTTGATTTTAAAATTTTTCACACACTTAACTAAGGCGTTTTGATTTTGAAGCTAGAGAAATAGGAATTGAGGTGAAAAACTCTCGAACTACTCTCGAAATTTTTTCTGGATACAAATTACGGCATACCACAGAGAGATCAACCTTAGGTTCAACTTTTTTCCGCATATACAGTAGTGATATGCCCAAATGCTGCTCAAGATCCAAAGTAGCATCTTATGCAGATGATACTACAATAACATCGTGCACATTTAGTGAACGTTCTAAAATTTTGTCTGATGCGATAACTGTGAAAGAATGGTTTGATTATAACTGTTTAACACTCAATAAAAAGTGCACGGTTATTCTTTTCGGCGAAAAAAAAATAATTAGACAAAAATCTCATGAGCGTTCAAATTAAATTTGATCGCAAATATTTGGGCATAAATTTCAATTGATCAATGAAATTTGAGTCGCATTGTAAGATGGTTGCAAAAAATAGCAAAATTTTATGGTGTTCTCTATAAGGTATCAAATCGTTTCACAACAAAGTCGAATGTCAACGTTTGACATTGCCTATGCGAAATTTACAAAAAACTACGTTCTTTTAATTTATGGGAAAACTTGTGAGATACATCTCTACGCATCAATATAAAAGTTAGTTATATATTCTGGATAGTTATGAAGCTATCTTTCCGAGCTCTTGCTAGATGGGGCAGCAGTCTCTTCAAGTGTCCATGCAGACCCCAGTTGAGACGTCGAATTATGAAAAGACCGTGGTCGACCAATATCGGGTATATAAAGACAGTGGTCGACCGATGTTGGGTATGAAATGATTTTATGTTGACGCTAATAGTCTTGGTCGACTTTATGTCTGCCCTTATGGTCATGGTCGACTTTAGGTCGACCGATATGGTCATGGTCGACTTTAAGTCAACCGATATGGCAATGGTCGACTTTGAGTTTTGAAAATTACGTTTTTGCATATAATGTAGTTTCAGGTGTTAATTGTATTTTTTCAGTTTGCAAAAAATAAAGGTCAAAGACAAAAAATATTTTTTTCCAAATCTTTTTTCGAGCCAGCATATTGTCTTTCTGTTTCATATCATTGACATGTTTCTAGTGCATTTGGTGCTATCTTTGTACATACGGGGTACTCAACACTCAGTTTAAAGTACCCATGAACCCCTAAAAATGCACTGAGCATTTGTTAAAAGAGACCTATGAGCAGACTTAAGGTCGACCGAACTGGATATGAAAAGGCCATTATTCGACTTATGAAAAGAGTTTAAGTCGACGATATCAGATATGAACAGACTATTGGTTGACCAATATTGGATATGAAAAGACCGTTGGCCGACTTATGAAAAGACTTCAGGTCGAATATCACTAAAGAAGTCGACCGTGTATTTAAGGTAGGGAAATTACCCCCCATGTCGACTTTATAAGTTTTTTTCATAAAGTCGACCTCTCAACTGGGGGACGTAACTTTTCTCTAAATTATTTTCGTTTTGTTTAAATGTTATTTCACTGGTAAACAAACTCAATTCAATCCAAAAACAAACTAAGGCTCTTCTGATGCAAATAAAGCAAACACTTTTTCTTTTATTAGGCAAACTAGATATCGCTCTAGTTTTGTGTGTTTCTTGAATTTAAATAGAGCAAAAATCAGTCGCAATTTTATTATAGTGCATAAATCAGCATTTATTATAGTTAATGGGAAGTAAAATCAACGATTTATGCACAATTTATATAGATAGCGAAATCCCAAATATTTCAGCTATAAAAAGTTTTGATTGTGTTTGCATATTTTGGGTTTCGAATGATCATCAGTTTGCAGAAAAGGTGAAACAAAATAGATGATTTTGAGTCAATTTTTAGATAGTTTAAACTGTCGAGAAAAATTGGTCTGCGTTGCCAGAAATAAATGACCCAAACTGGTCAGTTAACGGAAATTTGTTAGCATTTTTAAATTTACTGCACAAGGGGATTAAAATAATAAAAATTAGTCCAATAATCATTTCTTAAGACAATGAAAGTTGTAAAATTTCAATTTAAACGTTCTACGCTTTGTTCGACAAACTGCTTACTGATGCCAACCAATTATTCCCGATACGTCAATCATATCGATGGGCCAAATTTGTTTGAACATATAGTTGAGCATCTAGTTCTACCGCGCAGTAAAATGAGTTGAGATAACAACGATAGAGCGATAATTGATGTGCGAAAAAGCTGTTTGATGAGCGATTATTATACACGAAATAAGATGGTAGCAAATATTAAAAGTCTCTTCGGAAAGCGTTCCGATTATGCACTAATTTATAAAAAAAAACAATAAAATTTTCATAAATTTGCTGATTTTGTAAGCATTTGTTTTTCGTCTGAGTTGATGTTTTTTAAGCGAGAGCTCAACGCTAGATCATTTTGACAATGGCTTAACACATCGCAAAATTGTTTTAACATGTGGTCCGTTTTTATCCCATGTTTTACCCGAATTTGGCTCTTTTGTTGACGAATTATTCAATACATCTGAAGCCCTCTGTTTTTTTTATAATGCTATTGTTTTGTATTGCTGCTAACTGATTATAATGTGGTGGTTAACTCAATGATTTCCTATCTTTATTCAACTTTTTTAATGGGGAACACTTCAAAAGGAGGAGTAAAAATAACAAACACTCCGACAGACAAGCAAGCTGAAAGCCTCAAGGAGAGATACAGTAACGTAATAAACAGTTCAACAGAGCACTTTGAAAGACTAATCACAGCCGGCTATTGCTTTCTGTTAGATAGTGGTAGCAGTTGTGATCCGGATATTGGATCATGCTGTCCGGCAAAAGCCCATGGAATATTTGGCTATATGTATGTTTACAAGGCAACTCAATTGTAAAAAAAAGTGGTAAATTTCAAAAAATGATTCACAGTTCGCCAAAAAATAATGTGAATTATTTAATTGTGATTCGTTATACAAAGGAAGAGATGCGCAACACAAGCCACTTCCGAAGAACTTATTTCAAGACCCAGGAATAGACATATTACTTTTACTACTGTACGGTCTCGATAGTGTGATAAGAACAATCACTTAGGCTCCCCCTGCACTGATAAAAGCAAACATTATAACCTGAAAGAATTGATCACACAAGAATGGTCCAACTTATAATACCCATACGCCATAGTTGCAAAGAAGGTGACACATTTTCGATAGTCATTTCTGAGCCCGGATCTGAGCCCCCGTAATATTTCAGAATTTAATCAAGCAAATTTCATTATCATCGTTTCTATGAACACAGATCTGATAAATTCAGAGTACGATTCTGAGTTTTGTATGAACATTGAACATAAAGAGCTTCAATTCTGTATTCACGATAAAAAATATGAAATTTTTGCCTGATTTCGAACTAAACAGAATGAAAAATCGCCATCGACTGGGACTTGGAATAAATTTGATAAGCAATTGCAAGAAAAAAATTACAAT
>NC_134474.1:48676361-48826361 GCF_964194025.1 Convolutriloba macropyga | reverse complement strand
GCAGTGTTTTGCGAGCATCTTATCTAGAGAATTTGACCATATGCATATTTGAGATCTATTTTGGAGAACCGTAATTCCCCGAGGATTATACTAGGTTCGGAAATGTATAAAGCAAGAGTGCGGATGAAATAGTTGATACCCTGAATTTGGTGTTCATTTTGTGTATAGTTTTGTTAAATTTCCTTGAGTCTAGTGCTGCTATGACTGATTTTTCTGTTCTAACGGTAATAACTACCGGGCTTTAAATAGGTCGTCTGCAGACTTGTCCAAACGTCTGATTTGCTAGTATCTTATTAATTTTTCGAGTTCATTCTCAGTTTCTCCTAGGATATGTAATGGGAACCTCCTTCTCTCATGCTGACACGCTGACAGGCTAGTGTTCGTTTATAAATGTAGATTTTGCGTTCTGGTTTATTGATTTGTCCATATCCAGTACAGAGAAGCGGGTTTTTTCAAAAAGAATTGATAAAATTTTTGCTTATATTAACGTTGTTCATGAAATGAACTAATTCACATGTTCCCTGGGGATATGACTGTTGAATAGATAGTCCTAGAATTCCAAGGTTGTCTCAACCTTCAGATGGTGTGCTTGATGTGCCAACAATAGAATATCAAAGCTCTTTGGTAACCACGATCACCATTGTTAGAGATATCTCAGTTGCGATATCTTTGTTGTTGAACCACTGGTTTTTTGATGGTGCGCCCTTATTCGCCCTTTTGACTAAGGGAGTTTATTTCGGACGTTTGTTTGCTGTACCTCTTGTCATGAAGCTCTTTAGTTTGTTTTCCGAGTTTTGTTTTGATCCAGTTTTTGTCTCCCTGGGATTTTATCAAATTGAAGTTTTTTTACGAGCCCGCTGGGGCAATGGTTCTCTGGGGCAATGGGATTTACACGAGCCCCTTCTTTTTCCGTCAGTTCATTTAATTATAAAGCTGATTCGGGGTTTATTGACTATTCCTCATGGATTTGATCGAAAGTGGAAACTGTTTCTCCCAAAAATGTGACCTGTTGGACTCGGTGTGTTTGATTAGTATAAGGAGTGTTTGGTTGTGCTGTTGGTCGCCGTGGGGGACGTTGAGATAAAATTGTTGACCTGCACTTCTTGGTGTAATGTTCCATTTTCATGGAGATGTTGCATTGGGATTGTTTTGCTTGTCGGGTGTTATTAGGATTGGATGTGGACGCACCACCGCTCGTTCAGGACACTATTGCCTCTATGTTTCTTTTTGACTATTAGACGTGTTACCTGTTACGTCTGGGCTTTGTTTATAATAGCTGTTAAGTGGGGTATCTTCGTCCACATAATTAAAAAAAAAAGAACATTGTTAATTTCCTCTGGTACACATAAGTATAAAAAGCAAATGGTAAAAGAGGCAATGTAAAGTTAAGAATATAACATTATGTAAAATTATAAAATCATTAAATTACTTAACTAAAAATTTGACCTTACATTATTAAAAAATGGCCTAAAATGCGAACATAAAATGTTCTCACAATTTTATATGTACATCGTGAAGATTAAAAATTAAAATTAAAATCTAATGCTCTCAATATCATCTTTAATATCAGTTACTTTTGGGTCCTTCAAAAATTCTTTCCAAAAATATTCTTTCAGTTGTTTTTTTAAGGAAGCTTTCGATGTTGTTTTCAGTCTAATATTAGAAGGCAGACTATTATAAATTGGAATGGCTTGTGCAATAAAAGAATCAGTTAAAAACTTATTGTTCTTTCTTATATCGAAAGTTACTTTTTTTGACCTGTCATGTTGTTTTATTCTCATGGTAGAGAGAGGTTCAATTTTATACGCTGGAAGATCGTTGCTGAGTAAGCGAATAAAATATTTTGAGCAACGATATTTCAAGAGAAAAGAAACTGGTAGTATTTTGTTGCGAAGTTTGAGATCTGTAGACCGATCGTATTTTCTCCTATTAAAAATGGATTTTATTCCCCAATTCAATTGTTTTTCTAAAGTTGTGAGTAATGACTTTTGCAACCCTATCAGAATTAGAGCGGAATAATGTAGATGACTTATTACTATTGCATTAAGTAATAAGACTTTCGTTTTCTGTGGTAAACTTTTACTTAGTGTATTCAAAACTTTTATTCCACAAGCCATTCTCTGAAGAATCTTTTTCACTTCTCCATCAAATTTTAGTTTGCTGTCTATAATTACGCCAAGATACTTCACACTATTTGATTCTGCTATTCTTTCATTGTCAACATTCAGAACAGTATTTGTTAACCTCTTCCTGGTGCTGAACACAATATATTCTGTTTTTTGTTTGTTCACTACTAACTGGGACTTTGCAAAAAAATCAATAATTTTTGAGATGTTATGTTCAAGTTTTGTTTTTGCCGATATTTCATCAGTGTCGGATGTAAAAAGAAAAGTGTCGTCTGCGTACTGTACAACCGTGCAATCCTCTTCAACAATCTTTGCTAAATCGTTGACGTAAATGTTAAATAATAGAGGTCCTAAAATAGTACCTTGTGGAACTCCTCTCTTCAAGTTTATCCAGTCCGATGCAATTCCATTCAGAACAACTCTTTGCGTTCTTTTACTCAAATAATTCTCTACTAAATTGGTAGCATGTTCGTCGAAACCTATATTTTCTAGTCTCCGTAACAGTATTTTGTGGTTTATAGAATCAAAAGCCTTTGAAAGATCTAAAAACGCCCCTGTAACATTTTTTTTCTTGTTGAGTTCTAATCTTATTTGTTCTGTCGATTTCAGGATAGCATCAATTGTTGAAATTTGTTTTCTATAACCAAATTGACTAGCCGACAATAATTGCTCCCTTTCGAGGAAACTTGTGATTTGTGAACTGAACGCCTTTTCAAAAATTTTTGACAAAGCAGAAGTGACAGAAATAGGTCTATAATTGAGTGGGTCTTCGGGATTCCCTTTTTTGAAGAGTGGAGTTACACAAGCTTTTTTAAGATCTTCTGGAAATTTTCCTTCTGTAATGAATTGATTAATGAGATAACATAGTGGTTCCGCTAGCGCTGCTTTAGCATCTTTTATTGCCCAAGCTGGTATTTTTGAAGGACCGACTGGTTTACTTGTATTCAAAGAATCTATGAGCACATTTGTTTCCTTGGTTGTTATATGTCGGAAATCGAAACACTTTCTCGGAGCAGTTTTAGGAGGAATGTTGTTTGTTTGTTGCAAGCCAATAAACTCTCCTAGAGTCGAAAATCTGTAATTTAGAAGATTTGCGATTTCCATGGGCTTTGTTATCTTATCACCAAAACTGTTTAATAAAGATTGAATTCTTGCTTGAGTCTTTTCTTTATTACGAAGATCTTGAATGAATTTCCATCTGGCTTTTTCACTGTTTAACTCCATAAAACTTGAAAGAATTTGTTTTTCTTTTTGACGGATTAAATCATTTTTAGTTTCATCATCGCTAATTCTTGAAAACTGTCTTTTTGTTTCCTCACATAACCATTTTTCTTGAAGCAAGAATTTTGGTTTATCTGTTCTAATATAACAGGTTTTAATTGGAGCATGTAGTGCTAATGCTCTTTCAATAATTCTTTGAAATTCTAATAACATCATATCTCCTGTCACTGCACCGTAAAAGTGTCTCGAGTCTGAATTTTTAATAAAATTTTGGAATGCTATGGCTGAATATTTTTTTTTGTCAAAAAACTTTTTCTTTGTAGTTTTTGATTTTAGCATCACAGATTTAAGAACTGTGATTGTTGCAAAATGATCAGTTTTCAAAATCGTATCCGCTACTATGCCAGTTTCGAAATCGTCTGTTATGATATAATCGATAAGTGTTGAAGAAGAGTTAATCATTCTTGTAGCTGTGTCATTATTCGTTGGTTTAAGGTCATATGGAGAAATTACAGATTGCAGCAGACTTCTGTCGCGCTTTGCAAAATAGTTTAAATTGTAGTCTCCAGCGAGTATGACAGATTTTCCTTCAGCCATAGCAAGATCAATTCCCAGGACCAATTTTTCCAAAAACATCTTAACAAGTTTTTTTTCCGGACAGTATGATAAATTCAAAACGCATTTCTTTTTTTGTATGCTCAACTCAACCCATAAACTTTTTAAGGAATTCACTCACGGTTACCACATGCTCGGCGATGAGACTGTCCTTCTCCTCTAATTTTTGATAAAGTTCGCAATAAATTTTATAAAGATCCGCTTTTGAATAACTATTAAACTTTTCTGCAGTCATCATCATGATTGGAATATATTACAGGAGGATATTTACAGGAGTAATTTACAATTATTGATATTTACAATTAGAACTATGTTACAGAATCTGTTGCTTAAAAAGAACTATTGTGCTAACGTTTAAAACTAGCAATGCATAAGAAAGTGTTTAAAAAATGAAGGTCAAGAAGCAACTGTACAGAATGAAAGAATTGTGTGTTGTGTGACAGAATGAAAGAATTGTGTGTTGTGTGAAAGAATTGTGTGTTGTGTAATTCGTCGAATCGGTATCCGATTTCTTGTCTTCTTTGTTGAAGGTGCGTACTGTAGAGCAATTGGATTTCTGATATTAATTCCATTTGAATTGATGCGTTTTTGATCTTGGCAATGAAGAAGTCTTGGATATTTGCCGATTTCACCCCCAGCTTAATGGGTGAATAATATTTGCACCCCAGACGCCCAAGGCATATTTTTACATAATGATTTACCATGTAATCACGCGTGCTCTGTAACTGGGAGAACATAACGTACTCAAAGGTGGTGGGCAGAAACTGATGAGATACAAAACTTTTGATTATGTCCTCCTCTACCTTAATCTTTTAACCCCAGTTCGCGGAACCTACTGAAAAAAGTTTCGAGGCTGTTGTTAGATTTCTGTACTGTTGTTAACAATTGGATCCACTTGAAAGTAAAACCTCTGGGTCTTGTTTACTAGGCCTTTTGTTGAGCAAACGTCTTCGATCGTGGGTTTGTTGATGATATATTTTTGTAGAATCTGATCCCAGGGAAATGTAGGGTGTGCATTAAATAGTTGATACCCTGAAATTGGTGTTCTTTTTGTGTATAGTTTTGTTCACTTTCCTTGCGTCTTGTGCTGCTATGACTGATTTTTCTTTTCTAACTGTAATTACTACCGGGCTTTAAAAAATTTGTCTGGAGATTTGTCCAGATGTCTAATTTGCTTATATTTTATTAGTTTTTCGAATTCCTTCTCAACTTCTCTTGGGATATGTAATGCGAACATCCTTTTTTTAAATCGGCACGGCTATTGGTCGTTTACGAATGTAGATTTTGCCTTCTGGTTTAATGATTTTTCCAAATTGATTACGGAGGTGCAGCTTTTTTTAAAAAAAATGATTTAGTTTTTGCTTATATTAATATTGTTTGTGAAATGAATTAATTCACATGTTCCCTTGGGATTTGTCTGTTGGAGTGGTAGTCCCAAAATCCTGCGATTGTACCTTCCTTCACATTGTGTGCTTGATGTGCCAACAATAGAATCTCACAGCTCTTTGCTAACCATGATCCCCATTGTTAGAGGTCCCTGAATTGCGATGTCCTTGTAGTGGGATTGTTGTGCCTGTCGGGTTTTATTATGATTGGGTGTGGACGCACCACCCCTTGTTCAGGACACTATTGCTTCTATGTTTCTTTTTGACTATTAGACGTGTTACCTAGATGTTACGTCTGGGCTTTGTTTGTAATAGCTGTTAAGTGGGGTATCTTCGTCCATATAATTCGTCGAATCAAGATACATTTGAGATACCTAACTTTTGATTATGTCCTCCTCTACGGTATCTAGGATTCTTTTAACCCAAGTTCGCGGAGCCTACTGAAAAAAGTTTCGAGGCTGTTGTTGGATTTCTGTACTGTTGTTAACAATTGAGTCCACTCGAAAGTAAAATTTCTTGGTCTTGTGTACTAGGCCGTTTGTTGAGCAAACGTCTTTGATCGTGGGTTTTCTGATGATATATATTCTTGTAGCCTCTTATCACAGGGAGATGTAATGTAGGTTTCTTTTTTAAATCAATTTCATCCAAAGTGTGTCTACTTATGATTGGTTCCCAGTTCTGAACGTGCTTGAATGCATTTTCGCAATCAAATTTTTGTCATTCGTTTTGTTTTTCCAAATTTCTAAATTCCTCCTATTTTGAGTTTTCTAGGGCGTCCTTGTAGATGGGGTATATTGGATAGAGGAGATCCTTTATGTTTGGCTTCAGTTGAAGTAGTTTTCCGACCTGCATAATTGTTGACCATCACTGTCATTTTGAACGTGGGGAATCACGAATTGCAATTCCCGCAAAAATTTGGCCTTGCGTCTCAGAAGAGGGGAAACCGCAATTTTCATTTGATTGACTGTGTCATGTGATGCGACAGCACTTGCTTTTCTAAGAAGTCAGATTCGATCACACGTAATTCGGTGTTAGCTAGGTTCAACTTAACTCTCTAGACACTTTCTTTCAAAGCGATTATCTTTAGAATAAACGGTTACTAGACAATACCTGTCATTGGCAACAAAAACAGACGCAGTCCATTTGGAACCTATGGATGTGCTTATATGAACTAGCGAAACAAAATCTATTTTATGAAATGCCCTCCCCAACACTGGGTAAATACTGGCTGGTCCGTGGCTCTCCCAACACTATGTATTCCTAAAGCACTTCTTTTTGATCGAATCTATCAATTAAAATTTAAAGTTATAACATTAAACAAAACATCAGCTGAGAAAAAAAATTAAAAAAGACAGACAGCATTCGAAAGCAAACAACTAATGGCGAAAGTAGATGTTTCAAATTAGCAGCCTTCCTTCCTCAACGCCAGCTCCAATTGGAGCACAAAACATGCGAATTGCGTCTGTCTATGTTTGGTGCTCGGTTCTGAATGTGCTTGTTTTCATTTTCCCAATCAACTTTTCGTCATTCGTTTATTTTTTTCCAATTCCTGTTTTTCTCCTAGAATGAGTGATCTAGGGCGTCCTCGTAAACGATGATTATTGGATAGAGGAGATCCCTCATGGTTGTTTTCAGTCGGAGCAGTTTTTCAACCAGCATCTTTTTAGGCCATTACTGTCATTTTGCGCGTGAGGAACCACGAATTGAATTTCTGGCCATGGTTTGCCCCTGTCTCCCAGAAGAGTGCAACACGCAGTTGTTCGTTGATTAACTGCCCCATGTGATGAGACAGCCTTAGTTTTTCGAAAAATTCAGATTCGGCTACAATTAATTCTCTGCTTGCTCGGATTAGCTTAACTCTCTACACACTTTTTTTGATAGCGATTGTCTTCAAAAGAAACGGTTACTAGACATTGCTTGTCATTGGTAACAAAATCACAAAAGGAAGCAGTCCATTTGGAACCTATGAGTGTAGTTATATGAAATAAAGAAACAAAAGCTACTTTAAGTAACGCCCCTCGCTCCTCCCAGTACCACGTTTTCATAAAACAATTTGTACTGTTGGAACCTCTCAATAAAATGATAATATTATACACAAACATCAGCTGAGCAAAATGCAGAACAAACTACAGGCCGTATTCGAAAACAAACAACTGATGGGGAAAGTAGGTGCGTCAATTTGACAGCATCCCTGTTCAACCACAGCTCCTATTGAGGCACCAACCATGCAAAGTGTGTCTATCTATGATTGGTCCTTGGTTCTGAATTTGCTGGCTTTTGTTTTCCCAATCAACTTTTGTCATTCGTTTCGTATTTTCGAATCACTCTCTTCTCTTCTGTTGAGTTTTTTCTACGGCATTTTCTTAATTGGGGATACTTAGACACTGTCCATAGGGTCCTTAGGAATGTGGGGAACGCAGAGTAGCATTCTTGGCGAGAGTTTGCCGCTCTCTCACAGAAGAGGGGAATACACCATTGTAGTTTGATTGACTGTGCCATGTGATGTGACAGCCTTTGCTTTTCGAAAACTTCAGATTGGACCACAACTAATTCGGTGCTGGCTAAGTTTAGCTGAACGCTCTAAACAGTTTGTTTTAATGTGATTGTCTTTAAAATAAACTGTTACCAGACAATACCTGTCAATCACAAGAAACCACAAACTGACGCATTCTATTCACAATTTATGTATGTGCTTAAATGAACAAAAAAAAATAAAGCTGATTTGAGAAATGACCCATCCCAACAGTTGGTAAATATTGGCTGGTCCGTGGCCCTACTAGCACAACATCTGCATGAAACATTTCGGAACATTTGTTTCCACCAATAAAATTATAATATTATACACAAAAATCAGCTGAGAAAATTGTAAAACAAAAGACATACAGCATTAGAAAACAAACAATTCATGGCGCAAGTAGACGTGTCCAATTAATATCCTCCCTTCTTCATACAAAGCTCCCATTGAAGCATCAAGACTTTCGCGCCGCCTAAGTGATGATGAGCCTCGAATGCAGAGGATCAAATAAGTTAAGAGAGCAAAGATCATTTTTCTTTTTTTAGAAATGATATGATGTCAGCGTAGTTGTACTCTTTTCGCTTAGAGAGCTTTGATGCCAGTTTTGCAACACTTTTTAAGCTAAAGGCCAACTGCGCCAGTGCATGCAAAAAAAGAGGACAAGAGGCTGCTCTCTCAACTTCAATTACTCTTTCATCAAATTTGTTCGTTTTAATAGATTCATGGTACTCGTAGGTGTCGCTACTGCTTTAATCGCAACTTCTTGCCGGGGTTTTGAAAATTTTTACATCAATTAACGTTTTGTTAAACCTGAATTTCGAAGGTGTCGATATCTAAACTTGCATCATCATCATCAGTTGTCGTTGATTTAAGAGGAAAGTTTTTACCTTGCAAAGGCTTAAATGAGGTTCGGTCTCGATATCATGACAGACATCACTTAGGAGGTTCTCAAAAAAGTTGCTGAGTTCACTATGTCTCAAGTGGTTGTATTTTTCATTTGGAAAGTGGAGGGCTTGTACAACGGAGAAGTTTTCCCTCCATGCGCTTAGTGATGAAATCGTCACTGGGACCCAACAATAGCATCAACCAGCTTGATGCTCTTTTTTGACTAATTAACTCCATTGAGCCAATTTGCTCTTAAATCTTTTCTTTATCGGTTTGATATCAAGCTCTTTCATTTTTCTTATTTCTTGCATAATTTTTTGTTGCTTAAATTCGGCTTTAGGCAGAGATGGCGGAAAATTAGCCTTCAACTATTTCCAATTCTTTGTAAACAAAAACTGTGTGCTGTTTCAAAATAGGGTTCTTTGGTAATAGTGTGGTACTTGGAAAGATGATAACCGAAATTAAGACATCGTTTTTTCAATAAGTCAAAAAAATTTGTTTAGATTATCAGTAGAGCCAACAGCGTTACCATTGTCCGTACACTACCTTTAAATTGCGAAAAAATTGTCAAGAAGTCCAATTAAAGTGATATTGGCGAGCCCATGAATCGACATCCCAAGATGGTCACATTGGGTTAAGCGTTTCTGGGATTGTATCGTTTGTCTGTTAATAAACAAATTTGACCAATCACGACATAAATTACTAATGCATTGCTAGAGATAACGGGATAAAATCTAAGTTCTTGATGCCTTTTAAGGCAAGATCACGATTGAGACAATTGAAAGTGTTTTTTGCATCATTAAGCAAGGTTGCTTACGAATCTGTGTTTTTTTAAAAGCAACCCTTAATGGTTGAACGGCAAGTTCAATTTCCCCCTTTGACCCATACTTGTTTGTTGATCACCGCCCAATACCTTAAGGTCGATCTTAGCACACTTGGAAATAGATCTTCTATTAATTCGGCTTGGGTTTTCTCCAATTGCTATAAAGCGTACAAGGGCGCATATAACAAGAGCTATCAATCGACATGAAATATATGAAAGAAGTTACTTAAAAATTGAAGTTGCTATGAGTATTGCTAGTTTAGCAGTAGTTTTGTATCGATCAGTCGAGGACGCTTAAAAGATGTCAAACCCCTGCTATTCGTTGGCATCCAGGCCCAAAAAGCCATGGCTTCCATGCGTCTTCATGGCAGATTTTCTAACCATTGAGTTTTTCAATCATGGACTGATGGTTTGTTAAGCTTTTGGATGTTCATTGTCCACTATATAATTCAAATTTTTTTCGCGTGGTTCTCGGTAATTTTTTTGTAAGCCACCGGGAACTGTTTTTTGTCAACTTTGTCAGTTGAAGGAAGGACACCACCTTTCACTTCATGGGTGAAATTCCAATTCCGGTTGACATTTATTTATCAAATTCCTTGTACTCATCAAAAGATTGTTTTTTTCAACACTGCTTATATGTTCCTAGTTCACTTTCGCTTCAAGAAACAAAAAATTTTTGGCCCAGTTCATCAATTGGCTGACCGTCCTGCAATGGTTGTTTTTTTGTGGCGTCATACATCGTTTTTCTTCTCGCAAAAATGAGATGATGCATCGCTATTGCGCAGTGCATTGCAGTTTCTGCGTTAGAATCAAATAAAGTTGCAAAATGGCAGACAGGGTTTCATTTAAAGTATTGGTGAAGTTAAAGCCTGTCTTGCTTCTTGGTAGCGTAAAAATTGATTTCCAACGCAGAAATATTTTAAGATGTTTTTCATGCGCCTTCTTTTGCTTTCCTGGAGGTTAATCCACTAGCTGCAGGATTCCGAACAGGCTTCAATAGAAGCCTGCAATGTCTGGCTCTCAGCCGCTGCATGGCTTTGAGTTGTTGCATTTTAGGAGTTTATAGTAGCTGTCGCATCGCAGCTTACGCAGCAAAATATCTCATTGTGTTTTTGCCCGGTGCTGGGTCAACTTCACTCAATGTGCCTATAAAAGGCGCATAAGTAACACTTAACCTTTCTACCTAAGAGAAGTTTTCAACATTTTAGGCAATTTCAGCATTTTAACATTGACTACTCGGATATAATTTGCAAAGAAAATAAGGAAGGGAGGCTGTTGGTATATGATTAACTAACGAGTAAAGAACCCAAACATGGGGGTTTAATAACAAGCAAGCATGTGGCTTCTGTAGATAGAGAAGTTTCCACCATCTTTACAGAAGTGATTGAATGGGATGTTGAAGTATGGGTTCCCAATTTGAAAGACTCCACAAAAAGACTACTTTATAAGTTACATAAAGTTTTATTTGGTTTTTTATTTTGCCTATTTAAAAAATTATTATTCGTGAGGCCAAAAATGTTTGGGACGAAGATGAAGCGAGGATGATATTTGTTCACGATTGTATTTTTCAAATTTCCTCTGTTATTTGAAAAGTCATATTCATTTGCGTCGTGATCTTTAAAACCAGTAATTACAACTACAGTGTTCAATGTCTTTGGTCAATACGTTTGGAAGGTTTATTCAACTCCCCAAGGAAAGTACCTTTGAAGGAGTGTATTGTCGCCTTTGTCTACATAGGTCCAGGTAATTCGACCTCGTTGATTCGATGACCAATCTCCTTGAGAGTCCTGGATTTGTCTTCGGCGCGGAATCAAGGTTTGCCTACCTTACACTATGGCAGTACAAGGAGATCGGTTGCTTTAATGGATTTTGTTCAATGTGCGTTCAAGAAATAATTGAAAAATTTAACACTTTGTGAACAATTTGGGGATGCTGATGCCTGGCCGGTGCCATAGGGTGTCTTTTGTTACGGGTATGAAGTAGTGGATCAAAGGGGGCCCCCAACCAACCACCCAACACTAACGTGTATTCGTGGGCGATTGGGCCCCTTTTATCCACTACTACAGTATTGGATATATATCCACTACTACATATACACATTACTTTATATTTCCCATTCTTATACAACTAAAAACAACCATTTCCTGTCTCAGCCAGTGCATTACACTAGTACAGATTTAGGCTGGTAATTAACCGTTATCAGACGGATAGTTTGGGTTTTATCCCACTGACTCCAGTGGACGTCCCCGGATACTAGTGTAACTGATGAAACCGTGTAAAAAGCACGTAAAATCAACCTGCAAAAATCTGTTAAGCCCCTTTGTGGATAACTTGAACAAAAGAAGCCAGCTTAGCTTTCCACTTCTACGTTAAATCTTTCGGCATATTCCTCGAATCTATCTTTGGTATGTTTATATCTATATCTATGCTGATAATCACATAAACTACACTTAAAGTTTTTAATTCTAAATCCGATGATATGTTGATTTACATTAAACATTATACAAGTTATATATAGATTTGGATTATTATAATTCATTTTCAAATGATTGATATAATCCCTATTCTTAAAGAAGCTTTTACAGATTTAACATTCAAATAAACTATCTAAACTTTTATCACAACATTTTTTCTCCATATCTTTACAACTATCACATTTTACAGATGTCTGCATAATTAATTTTTATATTTTCAACAAAATGAGTTTCTGTCCTTAAAAAATAAAGACGTCTAATGTAGAAAACGTAATATTTTGTCATATTTGTGATTTGTCCTTTGAAGCAAGGAAACAATTTGTCAAACACATTTTAAGTATTGAACATGTGAACAGGCTGAGAAAGGAGTATTAAGATGACGTGGAAGATGAGGCTAATGAGAGGATGTATGATTCAGATCAAGATGAATACTTTCTCGCCCCTGAAACTAAAATTAAACTGAACCTTAGACTCAAAATAAAACTAACACTGAACCGAGCCTAAAGTTGTGGTACCATGCTGGGTCTGTGGTGAAAAATTTAAAAAAGATTTTGCCCTAAAAACACATATGAATAAACACTGGAGAGAGAACATAGCTACAACTAGTGATTATGAATTTAAATCAAGCTTTAATTAACGACAGATATAGATTTCAAGAAATAATAAAAAATTTATCGAAAATAATAATGAACCAGTAGATTATGTAAGATGATAACAAACCATTTAATTCAAATAAATATAAAGTTACCGCCGATTGTTTAAATAAGAAGGGAGAGTCTGAGGAGGAAAAGATTATTAAAGAAAACTTTAGAACAGACGATTATATGACTAAAGATTATCGACTAGATCTAAGTCAATGGCTTGATTTTCCTAAAGAAACCTTTGAAGGTTATGGTTGTGGTTATGAATTTTTAGTGTAACTGATTCACAATTAAATATAGAAAAACCAAACCATCACTAGGATCTTCTATCGAACTACCGCCTGGTTTAAGAAGTAAAACAAAAGCAATTTTAAGTATTGGAAGTGATAAATTTAATTGTCTTCGTCTATGTATTTGAGCTGAATTATATGCAGTAACTGATCATGCAACTAGGGAAAAAAACTATATTATTAACCTAGTTGAAGACTGGGAGAATAATGAATATGTATGATTTTCTTAACAAGAATTGAGAATAAATATATTATCAGCATATGGTTTTACAAATCTTCAACAGATGATAAATCAAAAGTAGAACTATTAGGGAATTGCTCTGGCTTCTTCAAAGTCATAGGAACGTATGAATACTAGTCTGGGATGAAGACTGTTCTTTAATTAAGAACATAGAAGTATTATTAGAAAGATCTAATACTAAACATGTAAAGTTTTGGTTTTGCGATAACTGTACTTATTGTTTTGACTCTCAACATAAATATGAAACTCATGAATGCTGCATTCAAGTTAAACCAAAGATTTGTGCCCTAAATTAAAACAAATCAAATTAAAGAATCACCACACACAAAAACAAGTGAAGAATGTTATCTATAGTGATATTGAATGTTATATGGAAGGTGTTAATAAAAAGATTGGTGATAATGCATATAAAATAACTGACCATGTACCTATTGCTATTGGATTTAGTTTTAATGGTAACTATGAACCATATTTTGAATCGGACTTTATTACAGGTTATGTTAAAGATCTATTAAAAATCATATTGTTAAATTAAACAAAACAATGATATTTAATAAAGAAGATAAATTAAGTCATGATGCCAATAACACATGCCATATATGTAGTAAATTATGTGTGAATGATTTCAGTGATTACTGTCATGAAACAAGTAAATATAGAGGTCCTGCATGTAATACTTGTAAATTAAACTATAGACAACAAATCTTCATTCCTGTTATATTTCATGATGGTATAGGTTATGACTTCAATCTATTATGCGATGAGATGTTTAAAGAGAATAGTGTTAAAAGAAGAGGAGATGTATTACTTAGTACCAATGGTAAAGCCGGACTGTTTAGAGTAAGTATGCTAAAGTTTATAGATAGTTACAGTTTAATGACAATGTCTTGATAAAATGGCTAATGTGGTATTAAAAGTAAAACATTATATCTTCATGAATACTTTAATGATGAAAATAGCCATAAAATATATTAGGTAATCTATCTATCAATAGAAAACTTTAGATAATCACTAAAAAATGAGTTGCCACTCCAAGCTGAAGTTGATGAGTTTGCTGGAAGTAATAGTAAGAAAACCGTTAAAGAATTATTACTATAGTATATAGAGAATGATGTTCGAATATTGGAATACTGTTTCAATTCAATTGTTAAGTTAAACATGATTACATATAAACTCAATCCTCTGCATTATTTTAGTCTACCTGGTTATAATTTTGATTGTTTCCTAAAACTAAGTAAAGTTGAATTAGATAAAATACAAGATAAACAAATCCTAAAAGATTTCTTTAGTGCTATAGGAGGTGGTATATGTGGTGTTATGGGCGATAGATAAGTTAATAATAATAATAATAGGATCATCTGGTATATTTACAATAATAGATTACATGGTTATGCATTAATGCAAAAGCTGCCATATGAAGATTTTGAGTATCACGGAACCTGCTTCGCAGATATTACTACTACTTCTTTATATGAAGAAGAAACAACGCTTCAGAGTTTATTAAATACTCCAGATGATTTTTATTAATGCTATTGGGTTATCTTTGATTTGGAATAAACAAATGAATGTATAGATAAAACTAGAAACTTCCGTCTTTTACCTCTTAGAAGAGAAGTAGAAAATAATGAATTAGTTTATAAACACAGATCACCAGATTCTTCAAAAAGTGAGAAATTAATATTAGATCATAATTATAAATATGAATATCCAATACACTATAGTAATTTAAAGTTTGTTGTTAAGATGGGTATAAAAGTTACTAAAGATCTTAAAATAATTAAATTCAATTATTTAGGAGCTAAGATTCTAACAGATGAATAGGAAATAGTTAAAACTGTTATTAAATCAACATGTAAAGATGTATTTTGATATGATAAATATAGTTTAATAGAATATTAGAAGAAAGAGATACAATATGATAAACCAATATACATAGGCTCAATTGTATTAGAAACTCAGTAAACTCCACATGTATGATTTCTTTTATAATATATTATAACCATCACTTAAAGATCTACAACTTCACTACATGGATACTGATAGTTTTGTATTAAATTTTACTGAAGGTAGTGTCCCTAACGAATACATGGACTTAAGCAATTTGGATACTAAAATTAAAACTAATAATAAAGTTCCAAGTAAATTCAAACATGAGTTTGGAAGTAAAGTCATAGAAGGATTCATAGGACTACAACCAAAGACTTATAGTTTTAAGAATAAAATATCTAAAGAAAAAAGAACAAAGAAAGAAATCAATTGTAACATGAAGACTATTCTAAAGCAATAATGGATGACAAAGAAGGAATTGTAGAAAATTGTAGAATACAAAAAGTAGAAGATAAAATGGCATCTATTAAAAATAGTAAGAGAAGTCTAAATAGCTTTGTTGAAGAAGATTTTTATGTTTATAATATTAAAAGCTATCCTCTTGATAAAAACTTTTTTCTATATAAGGGAGGTTTGATAATTAAAATTGAAGCTGCTTCCTTAGATCAATTAAAAAATTAGGGCTAGAAGTAAGTAACGAGATATTAATAAATAATGTTAAAGTATTAACTATTAATGATGATCGAAAATCAATATTTGCTGCTATTAACATATATAATGATTTAACTTATTTTTTGTTTCGACGAATAAAAAATGACTCAGCTAGATAAACTTATAGAATCAAACAATCTAGGAAAACAAAAAAACAGGACAAATAGATTAGAAAAGAAACTAAGAAAACAAGAATATTATGGCGAAACAGAAGAGTTATTTGATCCTTTGACCAAAACTTTAAATACTAATAACGAAGCAAGGCAGCCCCATATGGAGACAATGCAAGCTCTTCATAACAAAACAATAGCAGCATTAGACAGTAATACTAATGCTTCAAATAGTGTGGGGTATAAAAGTCAAAACAGCTTTCTTGATGAACGAGCTGGTCTCGTATCCCCCACACCTGATCCATCTGTAACATTAAAAGATGATAGAGGCAAAAAATTTGCTGTAGACAATGATATGATTGATATTATATTACTAATGGTTACACAAACAAATAAACATTTCGAATTAATATCAGTTGATCCAAATTCAAACAAATTTAAAATAAACCGTTTAGAATTTAACTGTATCTCTAGTTCCTGATGGTATAAAAATGAAAGGTGATGTTTATGATTTTTCTAAGGGGTTTGCTATGTTTATTACTAATGAAGATGTAACCGGAAGAGATATAAAAATTGATGAAAACAAAATAAAACAATTTCTAAGGGATATCGGTTATAAACAAAGGGGGGATACTAAAAGTAATAGATCAAATTTTATAGGAAGAATGTTAGCTAGTTTTTGGGAACCCATTTCACAGATTGAACAATCAATAGTGTTTCCCTCTAGAGAAGATAACATATACCGACGTGATACTAGTGATTACGAACAAAGTGCTGTAGAAGAAGAAGAAGAGGATTAAAATGATTACAAGACTGATAAACAAATAGAAGCTAGTGGTCTTAGCGAAGTGAACCCTAATATTTTAGAAGAAAAGTTACAATTAATAACAATAGAGTCGAAAGCTGGGAATGATGGTTTATATGACGAAAAATTAAATATATCAAAACAACTCGTATCACTGAATATTATTAATAAACAACAATTAGATAATTTTGCTTTTTATAATGGTAAACGAGCAAAACTATAACTAAGCCCTTAATGAAACGACAAGGCACAATTAAAACTAAACAACAACTACTAGCTAAGGAAGTATTTGTTCCCCAAATAACAAAGTTTAGAAAAGGAAGATTAATACAATTGAATTAAGATGAAACATGGTCAGCTGATTTGACAGACAAATCATCTCTAAGTAAATGGAATAACAATTATAAGTTTATATTAACTGTTATAGATATATTTAAAAAATATGCATGGACTATATCCTTAAAGAACAAATCCGGTATATCTATAACTAATGGTTTTAAAATAGTATTAGGTGAAAGTCCACAAGGCGGTATCGAAGATAGAAAACCAGAAAAATTATGGGTAGATAGAGGTAGTGAGTTTTACTAGAAAACATTTAAATCTTGACCTCAAGAATATGAAAGAGAACTATATACTACTTATAGTGATTTATAAGCTGTGGTTTTAGAGAAATTTAATAAAACGTTATTACACATAAATAATAAACCAATATTCATCAACGGGTGAATATGTTAGGAATGCTGACAAACGTAACATTTTCTCTAAAGGCTACACTTCTAACCGGAATAGAGAAGTATTTAAAGCTAATGAAGTTCTAAACACTCAACCACCAACTATAAAATAGAAGATAATAATGTTCAGATAATAGAAGGTAAACACTATGAACAGGAATTTTTAAAATCTGATTTTGATTTTGAATCTAATTAAAAAGCTTTAAAATTGTTAAATATAGACCTCCCGTCACCTACAAAGTAGACAGTTTCTTTTCTGTAAACAAATACAAAAATGACAAGAAATATATTTAACCGAGCTAAACAAGCATCATCAGGGAACCTGCTTCACAGATCAAATATTAGTCTATCAGCATGTAATGCTCAGCAGTTTTTCCTAGAAGATAATGATAATATTGACATAAAAGATATCTATCAAATTACAAATGTGCACTCTCCCATAGATGAAAAAGATGTTGTCATTAAAGAGTATTGTAATAATAAATTATTATCATCTGATAATAATAAAGATATATTAAGTAAAAACTTAACTGAACTAAGAAAAGGTTAGTTTGAAGACTTTACAATTGGTCAACTTAATGCAAACATTATTCGTCTACCATCATCTACAACCAATGGAGGCACTGTATGGATTGACGATCAGACAGTTGAACTAGTTGCTCTTAACTAATCTAATATATCCACATTAGCCAATAAGTTAATTGAAATTGAAACTATTATTGTTCAATTTGGCAATAATGTTTCCGCTGATACAATTTCTAAATATAATGAAATAGAAGTAGAGTTTGATAACAATCAGTATAATCAGGCAATTGCTAATATTCAATTAGGTGATGCGTTTGTTGATAGATGGAAAGGTTTAAGTTAAAATCAGATATTAATAATAAAGACTACTATAAATTATATAATAGCTATATTATTAGAAAAAAAGCTAGTAGACGACAACGAAAAAGCAAGGATTGAGATACATTATGATTTTAATCGAGAAAATTTATTGAAAGAAATTGATAGTTATTTAACTACTGAAAATGAGTCAACCAACAGCACCAACAGTGAGAGATTACTACATTCAAACTTATCAACCGTTAATGAACAAAAGATAAACGATAAATCCTAGCTAATAAAAAAATTTAGTAACAATACTACCAACAAAAACGATATTAGATTTTATTACGAAATTGAAACTAATAACTATAATAAAAGTTAAGTGGATATTAAAATTTTATTAACATAGCTGAGATAGCAGAAATATTATTATCTTTAATAACAGCAACGGCAACAACAACATCAGTTGCATTAACGTTTATAGGATTACCTTATTTTATACCAACTGCTTTTGCTGCACCAACTGTTTGTGGTTCATTATCAAAAACGATTATTACTAAAAACGGAAATAAAATTATGAAGTATTATAAAATTTATTTTTTAAGTAAACAGTTTAGTGACAAGTTAACAGACTATATACTAAATCAATGAATGATAATGAAATAGATACTGATGAATATATTGAATTAGTTAAGGTATATAAAGGTATATGAAGGATATAAGAAAAAAAAGAGAAATAAAGTAAATCTTTTTTTAAACTGAAGTTAATAGTGTTTAATTTTAATAAGTTTAGTAATTAAAATATTAGTATTAAAATTTACCATTCGACATAATTACTTCATTTTCTTAGTACCTAAGTATAAACTTTTTCGTTTCTGTACTACTTATTAACAATCGCCAGTAGTTTCAATTTTAATTAAATCAGTTGTGAATGATAAAGCCACTCTAGGATTTCTACTTGCAGCTGCACTTCCGACTTTAATTGCTATTTCTTATGCTCTTTCTGTATTATTAGCAATTTGTTTTTTAAGGTTAACTCTTGCTTTAACAACACTCTTAAAATTTTTTTTAATCCCTCTGCATCTATTGTTGCGTCACTGACAGTCATTAACTTATTTCTTTGACATTTAGTACAATTACTCTTTAACATTTCAGTACCTTTTGAAGTAAAAAAACAACTTAGGATTTTAGTACCCCTGTAAGGTCTACCACCAACACAATATGAACCAGTTTTAATTTTCTGTAGACGACATATGAATATATATATATATATATATATATATATATATATATAAATGAATATAAAAAGTATAGTACTTTTGTCGTAAATCCTAAGACTAAGACCAAAACTATGACTAAGACTAAGACTATAGTTGAAAGTAAAGATCTAGCTAAAGCAAATGAGAAGAAAATAGATATTATTTATGCTAAAAGATAAGTTAAATTATCCAAGTCTGACTAAAACTATAAATATATAACTTGAGTATAACTAGAATATTAGATATAATTAGAGTATTACTAATGTATTAACTACATCTATTGCTAAAGTAATATTAAAGTTTTAACTATAACTATTACTAAAGTTTTATTAAAGTATTAACTATAACTTTTACTAAAGTATTTACCATTACTATGGACCTCATATCTACAAGATAATATCAACCATCTTACTACAGTCACTATTAACACTAATAACTCTTCTAGTTAATACTAAAGCATGACATATAATATCAGCAACACCACGAGCAAATTTAAAAATATTTTGTATTGCTTGTGCCCCTATATGATCTCTTTGATATCTAGCATCAAATATGTATTTTCTATAACTGCTTTTAAATGCTCTACGATTTATATATGGTTTAATACTATCTAGTAACGATTTTCATCTCTATTGAAATTTACAATCTCTTAATATGCAACATTATACTTATAAGCACTATAATTAATATTCAATGTATGTTCAGGAGATGTTACACTAACAGTCTTACAAAAAAATCCGTAACATCCATTTCATTGAATATAGTAGAATCATTAGTTTGGTCATTAATAGACTCTTCTTTGAAATTTTGAAGGCTGTTTTATGACATTAGCATGGTTTTCTTTTTTATTACATTT
Source organism: Convolutriloba macropyga (assembly GCF_964194025.1). Taxonomy (NCBI): domain Eukaryota; kingdom Metazoa; phylum Xenacoelomorpha; order Acoela; family Convolutidae; genus Convolutriloba; species Convolutriloba macropyga. The sequence goes on along the minus strand of NC_134474.1, from coordinate 48,806,021 downwards.
AGTCTTCGTGAATCTATTTATGAACAAGCAGACTCATATGTCAGACTAATACTTGAGTGACAGCTCCTTCCCCTGTTATTCGTCGCGTTTGTTAATCTCGTTGGTTTTCGTTGCTTTATTCGCAATGCGTCTGCGTTGATCAATTTTTCAGTGTCGCTGGTCAATGATGCGCCAATTAAAAGCTTTGACGAACCACAGCAGTCGCTAACGTGTTGTCAGAACCTGTGATTTTGGTTTCTGGTGCTCTCTCATCCTGGTAACATGACGGCAAGTTTGACCGACATAGGTGGATTGATATCCACTACAACCACGTGAGATTTCGCTTTTTTTTTTATCGAAACTAGACTTCAGCGAAGACAAGCAAAATTTCTTTTGCACTATTTTTCTTATTTTGTAATGGGTCACAATTACGATAGTGTAGGATTCTAGAGGTATCGGTAGGCTTACGGTACCTGTTGCATGAAAATTTTGTTCCTTGCTAAAACATTCATGTCAAGAAAGGGCAGTTCGCCGTTTGCAAATTCATTTTTTTATGTAAATTGAAGGTGTTTATGCAATGTGTAAACCTTTTCGCGCAATTCTCCGCTTCTTGATTTCGTGGTACATGCAATATCCTAAACGTATTGCGCAAAAAAACTTTCTCAATAGCTTGAGTTGGGTTTTGGCTAATTTGTTGCTGTGACTACAGAACCATACAATATCGGCCATTATTTCGTATTTATTGCTTATTTTCTGGCACTTCGTATGAAATCATTTTCCGCATCGTTATTATTATAGGTCTAAGCACCATTTACAAAATCAAAGGTGCTTTCAAAGTCAAATAATAAATAAAAAGGTTTTCAGTTTTTTACGATAATCAAACTCATGGGGTATTAATTTCATCTCAAAAAGCAGCTTATTCCATTTGAAAGGAACAACAAAACTAAATGATCTTTGCCCAAATGTAGTTTTGACATTAGGAACCTTCAAATTGTACGCATATTGGCGTCTAGTCATCTAATCATTTCGGAAAACTAATGCGCCAAGATACATCGGAATTTTCTACGGATGGTGAACTAAACGGTAGCCAAAAAGTAAAATTTTGTAGAGGATACGTTGTTTCATGGGTAGCCGATGTAGCTCTTTGATATAGTTTGCTGTTGGTGAACCAGGTGATAGCCTAAAAATGAGACAACATGCTGAGTTCATTATACGCTCTATTTTCTGTATAATATAGACAGGTAGTCCATAGTACAGTGAGTTGCATTAATTTGGTCGCGAGAGCATCATTACACGAACTAACTCGATCAACGAATTTCTGTCGACTGTTTCTCTGATGGAATAAATATTTCGCAGGAAATAATAACATCTACGGCACGTAGAACTAACTTGTTTCGTATATGAAAGTCTGGAATCTAAGTTGAAGCCAACAAACTATCATTGTCAGAAAAATTGGAATCTGTTGGAAGTTCAATATCGCTATCTAAACTATTCTTTCTACTAATAAAGATGTATTCGGTTTTATTCGACTTTAATCGGAGTTTAGCACCACTGAACCATTTTTGCAGAGTCGGAAGTATCAAATCGAAAGCCCCCCTGTTTTATCGAAGCTTGGTAAACAAAATGTATAACAGTATCATCGGCATAAAAATGATAATTGACATCAAGACGTTCAAGCAGAACTTTCAGACGAACAAGATAGCAAGAAAAAGAACGGGCCATATAACAGATCCTAGGGGAACACCCGTTTTTATAGTTCTTGGCATCGAATATTCACCATCAACCAACACTTTTTGAGATCTACTACAAATACAACTATTTAAAAAGCTAAGCACTTTATCTTGAAACCCAAGCTTGTTTCAAGAACTGACAGAAGTAATTCATGATCGAGAGTGTCAAAGGCAGCTGATAGATCAAGTCCAATATAAATTTGTTTTCCTATTTAAATTGAGGAGCAAATCATTTTCCATCTTAACCACCGCTGTTTCTGTAGAAAAAAAACTTCCTGTAGGCGCTTTGGTATTTGCTAAAATGACTTTTATTTTCGAGGTGTTCACGCATATGCATGAAAGCCGCCCGTTCTAATAGTTTTTGGAATGTAACTTAGATTGAGCTAGGTCGATAATTTTAAAAATCTTAATTGTCAGAATTTGTTTTCTTCAAGTGGGGCTTAACAATGGCCATTTTAGGGGACTGGGGGTAACATCCCGCCTTCAGCGAAAGATTAGGAAGTTTCAGGAATCGAGAAAATAATAATCTGGAAATGACTTCATAAGATGTTTCGGAATGATGTCCAGTAAACATGAACTGTTTTAAGACGCTGAAATCAAATCTCTAAACTGACTCATCGACAACTCTAAGAACGAATTCATTGAGTTGACTTCAGTTTTCAGAATTTAAGGACCTGTCGCAGTGGGAATCGATGCAATAATACCTTGCATTTTAGATATAAAGAACTCGTTCAAGACGTTTGCAAGTTGTTTTTTTGTTTTCATAATTTGGCAGTTGTTCAACGTCTTGACCAAGAAGCAATTTTAAGTTGGCAAATTTGTTACGGCTACAATATTCCAACAACGCGTTCTCAATGTATAATCTACGCTTCTCTACGAACTTTTCAAAATACAAACGGTTAACATCTTCAGATTCAGATTTCAGTACAGATGTTTTTGACTTTCTGTATTTACGCTCTGTTTTTCTCTTCTTTCGTTTCAATCTCAAAAGCTCGTCGTCAAAAAATGAGCATTGATGTTGAGAAATGTTTTTATTTTGAGTGGTAGAACGGAATCCAAAATATTCTCAAACCTTAGATACATATCCCATGCTTCATCAATTCTTGAGCAACATCAAACTTTAAGCAGGACTTCAATAACTTAACATAAGAGCGAAACTGTTTTCAATTTCTATACATCAATCGTTGTTGAGATTTGCGTTCTTTCACACTGCTGAGCGAGAAACAAATAAAAGAATGTTCCGAAGAAATAATGAAGCTATTTGATTTGACACTGATTGAAATATTGTTTGACGCTATAACATGATCAAGAATCCCACCATTTCTATGCGTTTTCACGGAGACGTACTGAGTCGAGTCAGTCCAAAATCGTCAAAAAATGAGTTCCAAATTTTTGATGCATCGTTATTTTCGATACATTCAATGAAATGATAAAGTAACCCAGGAGAAAAATATTGTCGAATTGTAGCCTTTTCTCTTCAAAAAGAATAGCAAATTGATCAATAGAGGGTTTAAAATTTAATCCAGGTGATCGATAAACAGCGATTACTAAACAACTGGTAGCCCCAACAGTTAAGAGGCATAACAGCATTCAAATATTCAGAGGTAAAATTTTCAAAATTTTCCAAATGGAGATCATATCTGTAAAAGAGGCAAATTCCACCTTCTTTTTTATTCATCCTTGGTGCACTATAGCATGCAAACCACGGGGTACAACACTGCTTCAGAATAAAGTTGTCATCTGAGTTGTTCGTAATCCACCATTCTATAAATAATCCCAAACTAATTTCTTTTGCTTCCAAGAGGAAGTAAAAAAAACATTTTAGGATTTTAGTACCCCTGTAAGGTCTACCACCAACACAATATGAACCAGTTTTAATTTTCTGTAGACGACTCATATATATATATATATATATATATATATATATATAATGAATATAAAAAGTATAATACTTTTGTTGTAAATGCTAAGACTAAGAACAAAACTAAGACTAAGACTAAGACTATAGTTGAAAGTAAAGATCTAACTAAAGCAAATGAGAAGAAAATAGATATTATTTATGCTAAAGGATATGTTAAATTATCCAAGTCTGACTAAAACTATAAATATATAACTTGAGTATAACTAGAATATTAGATATAACTAGAGTATTACTAATGTATTAACTACATCTATTGCTAAAGTAATATTAAAGTTTTAACTATAACTATTACTAAAGTTTTATTAAAGTATTAACTATAACTTTTACTAAAGTATTTACCATTACTATGGACCTACGGTCATATCTCTACAAGATAATATCAACCATCTTACTACAGTCACTATTAACACTAATAATTCTTCTAGTTAATACTAATGTATGACATATAATATCAGCAACACCACGAGCAAATTTAAAAATATTTTTTATTGCTTGTGCCCCTATATGATCTCTTTGATATCTAGTATCAAATATGTATTTTCTATAACTGCTTTTAAATGCTCTACGATTTATATATGGTTTAATACTATCTAGTAACGATTTTCATCTCTATTGAAATTTACAATCTCTTAATATGCAACAGTATAATTATTAGCACTATAATTAATATTCATTGTATATTCAGGAGAGGTTACACTAACAATCTTACAAAAAAATCCGTAACATCCATTTCATTGACTATAGTAGAATCATTAGTTTGGTCATTAATAGACTCTTCTTTGAAATTTTGAAGGCTCTTTTATGACATTAGCATGGTTTTGTTTTTTATTACATTTAGTCTTCGTGAATCTATTTATGAACAAGCAGACTCATATGTCAGACTAATACTTGAGTGACAGCTCCTTCCCCAGTTATTCGTCGCGTTTGTTAATCTCGTTGGTTTTCGTTGCTTTATTCGCAATGCGTCTGCGTTGATCAATTTTTCAGTGTCGCTGGTCAATGATGCGCCAATTAAAAGCTTTGACGAACCACAGCAGTCGCCAACGTGTTGTCAGAACCTGTGATTTTGGTTTCTGGTGCTCTCTCATCCTGGTAACATGACGGCAAGTTTGACCAACATAGGTGGATTGATATCCACTACAACCACGTGAGATTTCGGATTTTTTTTTATCGAAACTAGACTTCAGCGAAGACAAGCAAAATTTCTTTTGCACTGTTTTTCTTATTTTGTAATGGGTCACAATTACGATAGTGTAGGATTCTAGAGGTATCGGTAGGCTTACGGTACCTGTTGCATGAAAATTTTGTTCCTTGCTAAAACATTCATGTCAAGAAAGGGCAGTTCGCCGTTTGCAAATTCATTTTTTTATGTAAATTGAAGGTGTTTATGCAATGTGTAAACCTTTTCGCGCAATTCTCCGCTTCTTGATTTCGTGGTACATGCAATATCCTAAACGTATTGCGCAAAAAAACTTTCTCCATAGCTTGAGTTGGGTTTTGGCTAATTTGTTGCTGTGACTACAGAACCATACAATATCGGCCATTATTTCGTATTTATTGCTTATTTTCTGGCACTTCGTATGAAATCATTTTCCGCATCGTTATTATTATAGGTCTAAGCACCATTTACAAAATCAAAGGTGCTTTCAAAGTCAAATATTAAATAAAAAGGTTTTCAGTTTTTTACGATAATCAAACTCATGGGGTATTAATTTCATCTCAAAAAGCAGCTTATTCCATTTGAAAGGAACAACAAAACTAAATGATCTTTGCCCAAATGTAGTTTTGACATTATGAACCTTCAAATTGTACGCATATTGGCGTCTAGTCATCTTATCATTTCAGAAAACTAATGCGCCAAGATACATCGGAATTTTCTACGGATGGTGAACTAAACGGTAACCAAAAAGTAAAATTTTGTAGAGGATACGTTGTTTCATGGGTAGCCGATGTAGCTCTTTGATATAGTTTGCTGTTGGTGAACCAGGTGATAGCCTAAAAATGAGACAACATGCTGAGTTCATTATACGCTCTATTTTCTGTATAATATAGACAGGTAGTCCATAGTACAGTGAGTTGCATTAATTTGGTCGCGAGAGCATCATTACCCGAACTAACTCGATCAACGACTTTCTGTCGACTGTTTCTCTGATGGAATAAATATTTCGCAGGAAATAATAACATCTACGGCACACAGAACTAACTTGTTTCGTATATGAAAGTCTGGAATCTAAGTTGAAGCCCAACAAACTATCATTGTAAGAAAAATTGGAATCTGTTGGAAGTTCAATATCGCTATCTGAACTATTCTTTCTACTAATAAAGATGTATTCGGTTTTATTCGACTTTAATCGGAGTTTAGCACCACTGAACCATTTTTGCAGAGTCGTAAGTATCAAATCGAAAGCCCCCCTTTTTTATCGAAGCTTGGTAAACAAAATGTATAACAGTATCATCGGCATAAAAATGATAATTGACATCAAGACGTTCAAACAGAACTTTCAGACGAACAAGATAGCAAGAAAAAGAACGGGCCATATAACAGATCCTGGGGGAACACCCGTTTTTATAGTTCTTGGCATCGAATATTCACCATCAATCAACACTTTTTGAGATCTACTACAAATATAACTATTTCAAAAGCTAAGCAATTTATCTTGAAACCCAAGCTTGTTTCAAGAACTGACAGAAGTAATTCATGATCGAGAGTGTCAAAGGCAGCTGATAGATCAAGTCCAATATAAATTTGTTTTCCTATTTAAATTGAGGAGCAAATCATTTTCCATCTTAATCACCGCTGTTTCTGTAGAAAAAAACTTCCTGTAGGCACTTTGGTATTTGCTAAAATGACTTTTATTTTCGAGGTGTTCACGCATATGCATGAAAGCCGCCCGTTCTAATAGTTTTGAAATGTAACTTAGATTGAGCTAGGTCGATAATTTTAAAAATCTTAATTGTCAGAATTTGTTTTCTTCAAGTGGGGCTTAACAATGGCCATTTTAGGGGACTGGGGGTAACATCCCGCCTTCAGCGAAAGATTAGGAAGTTTCAGGAATCGAGAAAATAATAATCTGGAAATGACTTCATAAGATGTTTCGGAATGATGTCCAGTAAACATGAACTGTTTTAAGACGCTGAAATCAAATCTCTAAACTGACTCATCGACAACTCTAAGAACGAATTCATTGAGTTGACTTCAGTTTTCAGAATTTAAGGACCTGTCGCAGTGGGAATCGATGCAATAATACCTTGCATTTTAGATATAAAGAACTCGTTCAAGACGTTTGCAAGTTGTTTTTTTGTTTTCATAATTTGGCAGTTGTTCAACGTCTTGACCAAGAAGCAATTTTAAGTTGGCAAATTTGTTACGGCTACAATATTCCAACAACGCGTTCTCAATGTATAATCTACGCTTCTCTACGAACTTTTCAAAATACAAACGGTTAACATCTTCAGATTCAGATTTCAGTACAGATGTTTTTGACTTTCTGTATTTACGCTCTGTTTTTCTCTTCTTTCGTTTCAATCTCAAAAGCTCGTCGTCAAAAAATGAGCATTGATGTTGAGAAATGTTTTTATTTTGAGTGGTAGAACGGAATCCAAAATATTCTCAAACCTTAGATACATATCCCATGCTTCATCAATTCTTGAGCAACATCAAACTTTAAGCAGGACTTCAATAACTTAACATAAGAGCGAAACTGTTTTCAATTTCTATACATCAATCGTTGTTGAGATTTGCGTTCTTTCACACTGCTGAGCGAGAAACAAATAAAAGAATGTTCCGAAGAAATAATGAAGCTATTTGATTTGACACTGATTGAAATATTGTTTGACGCTATAACATGATCAAGAATCCCACCATTTCTATGCGTTTTCACGGAGACGTACTGAGTCGAGTCAGTCCAAAATCGTCAAAAAATGAGTTCCAAATTTTTGATGCATCGTTATTTTCGATACATTCAATGAAATGATAAAATAACCCAGGAGAAAAATATTGTCGAATTGTAGCCTTTTCTCTTCAAAAAGAATAGCAAATTGATCAATAGAGGGTTTAAAATTTAATCCAGGTGATCGATAAACAGCGATTACTAAACAACTGGTAGCCCCAACAGTTAAGAGGCATAACAGCATTCAAATATGCAGAGGTAAAATTTTCAAAATTTTCCAAATGGAGATCATATCTGTAAAAGAGGCAAATTCCACCTTCTTTTTCATTCATCCTTGGTGCACTATAGAAAAAAAACCACAGGGTACAACACTGCTTTAGAATAAAATCGTCATCTGAGTTGTTCGTAATCCACCATTCTATAAATACTCCCAAACTAATTTCGTTTACTTCCAAGAGAGCATTTACATTTTTAGTTTTGCTCCTGACAGAGCGTGCTTTATATAGACAATTGTTTAGTTCTGTAGATTTTTGTATCGTCGATCTTTGTTTTAATGGAGAACTGCTTATTAGTCAATTTTGATCCACTTTTTTAGCCAATCACGGGCGGCTTCATTCAGGTAAAATCTTGACACCGTAACGATTTCAGTCCAGACATCAGGAAACTCTACTTTCTCTTCATCAAAAAAATACACAATGGAAGTGTTTCAGGTGAGCTTCTGACTTCGAAATTTGGCGAATATGAAGTAATTCGACGTTCATTTTTATACAGAACTCCTCCTTTTCTGATGCTGTTATGTACTGACTCAATCGACCTACATTTAAATGACGACGCTTCGGGGGCTTTTTGATACCCTTGATGACTGCTGGATTGGTGTTCATTCCCGTTTTTATCTCCTCAGGTGATCTTATTTTTCTATGTACAGTTTCAAATTTAAAATCGTCCGCCTTTCTCTTTTTGATTACTGTCACACTGTGATAACTGGATGAGCTGGATGAGTTCTGCAGTAAAGCTAGGAATACAACCAGCACAGGACCAGTAGATCATTCCTTTGATATTTTCGGTACTTGAAATTCCCAAACAACCAAAGTGAACATTTATTTTCTTACATTTGACACAAAATGCACTCATTTGTACATTGCAAGGCTCGTTACAAATATTGCAGAGGTTCGGGCGGTGGCGACGGTGGCGGGGGCACCAACGTAACTTGGGGTAAAAGGGGAACTAAGGGAAGTGGCCGCTAGGGGCCTAAACTAATTAGTCAAGCAAATGTGGAGAACCCTAAAACCAAATCTTTTACTAAGGAAAATATATAGGATGGCAAAAAATATAGGGAAACAAGCAGATGCGGAGAACTCTCTCTCTCTCTCCAAATGCTTGGTACCAAATATGGGGTCGTAGATAATTCTCGTATAATATCTTCCACCGGAATCTGAAATCCCCGGTAACTGGGGCTACCCAAACAATGTCCGGCCTCTGATACCGCAGAAAATAACAACAATCAGGGGCTGAAACAGAATTGAATAGCCTCCCAGGTGCACTTGGATACTATTTATTAATGTAAAAGAAACCGATTTGTCAAAATGAAATTACTTCCGATATTTAAAACAAACGTTTTTGAACTTTACGTTCATCGTCAGATTAAAACTGTTTTCCAAATTGTTAAAAGATAAAATAAAAATGTATTTACAACTTCTGAGAGCACACTTAAAACAATTCTAGGAACTATTCTAAAAAATTCAATCGAAAACTTTTTCATATATTCAATATTTAGTCTATTTACAACTCACATTTACATCCGTTATCAATTTATTTAAAAACATTCATATTCCGGATTTTTCAATTTTGGCCATGTTCTTGTATTTTTAGGGTTATTTTGAATTTGCCCAAAACTTAAGTATCCCTTTTGTGGAGGTTTTGCAAATTTCGTTTTGTCATGCACAAAATGTTTTTTGCCTTATGTATCCTCATCTATTCAAAATGATAATTTGAACTAATATTTTAGCGTGAGTTCCCGCCCCCTATATGCATCGCGTGTGTTAATTGCCGGCTTCAGCTTGCTGATGTATATAGCTTCGATAGTCATTAGTTTTTCTACCGTCCGGCAGGCGTCCAGAATTTTCTATTCAATGTCATTCGTGGCGCCACGACAACCAACCAGATGTTGACCCACCTGTGAATCCTTCTTTTGATGTTCTGTTATCCTTGTGGTAACATGCCGGCTTGGGTGCCCAACATAGATGGATCCGCATCCATTTTATTTAATCTCATAGACCGCGTGGGATTTCAGGTCTCTATCGAAAGATGATTTCAGGGTGGGGAGGCATGATCTTAATTTCCGCGTTGTGAAAACCACTTGCAGTTCGCATAATTTCTTCAATTTGCTTGAAAAGTTTTGAGTAAGGTTGCCTCTGTATTGTAGAAAAAAGGTTGCCTTATCATAAGATCTATTCTTGCTTTTTTGATGCTCTTTTGGTGTTGTTCTCAATTGGTCTTTACCGCCATTTATTATCTTTTCTAGAGTCTGGTTCACTGTTTTTGAAGACCAATCTTCTGGATATTGATTTTTGGTCTAGCGAAATTTCACCTTTTCAAGAGCCTGCTCGAAGGGCAACCAAATAGAGGTTGCATTAAAAACCCTATGAACCGTCCCTTGAATCACAGTTTTTTATGCTGAAACGGTGCACAGCTGCAAAAATTCAGTATTATTCCAGTGTCAGTTGGTTTTTGATACCAAAGACAGGTGATATTACTTTTGCTGCTCACAATTACGTTAATGTCAAAAAAAGCCAAATTCCCTTCCATGTTATTTTTTCTAAGGTAAATTGCAAGTTGTTGTGTAAAGAATTTGCGAATTTTAAGTACTCGTCCCGGTCACCACGAACCCTGCAGATAATCTGCTTCCTCGATAAAGCATACCTGCTCAACGATTCGTCGGCAATTGATGAACTAACGGTTTTCTACTTAGACTTCGAAAAAGCCTTCAACAAGGTTCCTTACGATCTTCTGCTTTTGAAAATCCACAAAATGGGAATAGGTGGAACAGCCCTAACACTAATTGCCAATTATTTAGACAATAGAAAACAATGCGTGAAAATAAACAACTCAATATGTGAATTCCGTGATGTCACTAGCGGGGTCCCAAAAAGGTCCCTACTGGGTCTTCTACTCTTTTTAATCTACATAACTGACCTCCCCACTGTTGCAAGTGAAAGTGAATGCTTCGGATATGCCGATGACTACAAACTGTTAAGCACATCTCGTGAACTCCTAGAAAGTGACCTAATAAGTTTACATAACTGGTGTGTCGCAAACAAAGTCAATCTCCATGATGACAAATGTAGTCTGATGCACTTCAAAAAACAATCAGTTGTCAAAATGAACGAAGTCGCTGTCAAACCTGTTAAAGTTCAAAAAGACCTTGGTGTCCTAATCTCTAACGACCTCTCCTGGAAAGAAAACTGTAATCTGCGTCGAGTTAAAATCTCTGAAATCATTGTGGTTTCTCAAGCGTAACATTTCTTTCAAGTCAACGACTAAAGCCAAACTAAACGCATACACAGGATACGTGGTACCCGTCATATTGTACGCATGTGAGGTCTGGTACCCCACCAAAACAGACTTGTCAAACATCGAAAGATTACAGAAAAGAGCAACACGGTGGATTCTAATCAACACAATTCCCTATAAAAAAACTCAAAGAACTCAACTTAGTGCCAGTGTCAATGTACTTCGGACTCCACAATCTCTTACAGTTCTGCGCCATCAGTGACCACAAGTTTGACATAAAAACATAAGACTACATATCACGTAATACCAAAGAACGAACCAGACAAGGCTCCAACTCCAGCTTCAACATTCCCCAAAACCAGACTCAAAAGGACCGACGATAACTTCTGGACATGAAACGGAACATTGCACAACTTTCTGAGTAAATATATTGACTTAACAACGAAAGAAAACAGAAAAGCACGAATAACACAGCAATTTTGGAATTTCTTCGAAAAGTTCAACGAAGACAATCTATGTACCTGGAGGATACTCTGCCAATGCACGAACTGTAACCAACATTCCAAACTTACTCACTAATGACATAAAGGCTGAAAACCCATGGTATATCCCTAAGGACTTCGCTACTACTACTACTACTACTATGATATCATCCACATACCTTTTGAACATTTTCATCTCCTCATAACTCCCCACTATCTGTTGGTTGTTGCAATAAGTACAAATCCAAACAACATCCTGCATGTTGGCGTATTCCTCATTCGATAACTTTTGGCATCTTGCATGAAACCAGTTTTTGCATGACTCACATTCTACTCCTCTATCTCGGAAAGTCACTCTCCGGTTACAGTCTTTGCACTTCCCGTTTTGGTCGGATATGGAAATATTTTCATTGAGCTCTGGTTTTTGCAGTGATTCCTCAAACGATTTCATCCACACGTTTGCTAGTATTACAGCCAGTGATGCACCCATAGCCAGACCATCTGATTGGACATACCAAATTCCATTACATTTGAAATTAACATTCTTCACCGCAAGCTTTAGCAAACTTTTCATGGCGGATCTTGGGATATCTGGCGCTAGGTTGCTTGAATAGAGTTCTCTTAGAGCAATTTCTATAGTCTCTCCGACCGGAACGTTGGTGTACAAACTTTTTACTTCAAGAGATACTATCTGCTCGTCATCTTCAAGAGTGAGAGACTAAGGCCTTTCTAGCATCTTGCGTGTTGGTTTCAATGTTTGCGCCCGGTAGTTTCTGGGAAAATGGTGTAAGAAATCTGTTTAAGTTTTCGTAGCTGCTACCAGGTATCGAAAGAACAGGTCGGAGAGGTGTATCTTTTTTATGTACCTTCGCCAGGCCATAATGCCATATTTATTAAGTTTATCACAACAATTAGGCTAACATCGTTCACATTCGACTCCTTTACTATTCCAAACTATTATTCTTGAACAATCGGGACATTTCTCACTGGGATCTTTCTTCCGTCTGCTAGACAGTATCATTTATTATAACATTTGAAATGGTTTATCTGGCAATCTGTCTGCTATGGTTTATCTGGCAATCTGTCTCGTATGATTTATTAATTTTTCTTTTACAAGAACTATGGTTTTGTCTTTATTGGAAAGAACGTTATGTTCATATGGCTTTGGGGAATTACATTCTGATTCTGTTTGCTAAAAACTGTAGAAGCTGTTTTTCAGTTTGTCATGGATGAAAGTGATGAAGCAAAAGTGATGATTGCTTATAAGACATCTCTGAATCCTTCGACATCAAACTTGGAGAAACAAAATGCGTTCCACTTCCTCGAGACATTCAAACATCAGTCTGACAAATGTTTGGCTATTGGATCTTCTTTAATTAGATCGCCTAATTTGTATGAGAAAACCTTGGGCTTTGAGCTGTTGCATTGTTTTGTACAAGAGAGCTGGACCCTGAATGATTGGAACAGTGCATCACTTAAAGCAAAGTTCAAATGGGAGATTCTCTTGCATGTCCAAAATGATCAAACCATAAGTGAAAATAGGCTACTCGTTAACGCGGTAACGAAACTGTTTGTATTGATGTTTCTTCAAGAGTTCCCCCAAAACTGGCCAGATTTATTGCCAACTCTCTTCAATATTATGGAAATGTCAAGAGGTCAAAAAATTTTGGTCTTTGCAATTTTTCAAAGAGTTTCAGAAGATCTTATTATATCGGCTTGTGAATCAATTCCTTCTAATCGCACGAAAGATATTCGGCAGTTTCTATCTAGAGCTTCAAATTTAGAACCTGTGTTCAGGGTTTGCCACGATGACATGAGACATGCTTTAGAAACAAAATCTTCGCCCGATATTGGTTTGATTACTGCCGAAATTACTTTGATGCAACAGATATTAGAATGGGTGCCTTGTGAGTTAATTTCACAGTTCAATATACGCGAGCTTCTTTTGAATTTGCTTAGCATTAAGATTATTAGAATGCAAGTAGCAGATTGTATTGTTGCTCTTTTGCAAAGAAAACCATCCGATATTAGCGAACGAGCATTGCTGCTTTCATTCTTTAAGATTTCTGCTTTGAGATCTTTCAGATCAGCAATTGAAATGACGAAGTTAAGCGATCAAATTGAAGATGATTGCTACATTTTCTTGAAGAAAGTTTTGGAGTTGTACATTACAATGAATGATGTTTACGCCAATATTCAGAGTAAGTTTGTCAACGAGTTATCGTCGATAACACCAGAGGAACACAATACTTTCCTTGAAAATTTATTTACACTTCTATTAGTACCGAGTCATTTTTTGCATCTCGAAGTTTTGTATTTGTTGGTACAGAATTTGAAATCTATCGTTAAAAACCCGAACAAAGCTTCGTATCTCCAAAAAGTGTCGCCAATGTACCAAATTGCATTATTCGTACTGGTTAAAGTTGGATTCCCGTCGAAATCTAACCATCCAAGTTGCAGGTTTGCGGGACTGGATTTTGATGACGATCTTGAGTTCGGAAGCTATGTTGGCCAACTCAGAAGTGGTGGATGTGATCTGATAAAATGTCTTGTTGATCTAGATTTTTCTACTGTATCTCAAATACTAATTGGCGATTTTACAAAAACAATAAACCAATGGTACTCTGAGGGGCAAAAGGATCCGTTGTTGTGTCATTATCTAGAAGCCAAGGCGGTTGCATTATGTTCATTTCTGGCCAAAACGCTACCGAAAGAAGAAACTGAGGCAGTGGTAGATCTCAAAACTCGTTTGCAGAATATATTTGTTTTCTGTTTAGAAGCCTGTGAAAGAGAAAAAAATGCTTCGATTTTGAACTCGCTTCTATCGGTTGTGTCCTCACTTTTTTCGTACTGGTTTCAGAGTCAAGAAATTTTTGTTAGAGTTATCAAGCTAATATTCAATACAATGCAAATGGTTGATTTTGATTGTGAGGAAGATTCAAAGAAAGCCTGTTTGTTGCATAGGCATTGCTCATCTTTATTTTTGTCAAAAGTTATTGAGCACTATGATCTTTTCATTCCGTTCTATAACGATTTTTTTCCAATCTTGTCATCGTTTTTGTTCAACGAAGAAATTGACAAAATGTGTCGAGCGTCAATGCTGGAGTCAATTGTTATTCTGACCGCTTATATTGACGAACCGTTTAGAAGTGAAACCCTTCAAAAACTGCTCCATTTTTCGATTGATAAATTTAACAGTATAGTGCAGGAACATTGCCAATCTGTCGACAGTTTTCTCCGTCTAACAAGTATATGTAACTACGGAGAAAAATTCGAGTATTATGATCAAATGATCGAGCTAAAATTTTCAACGTCTTTGGTAAATGGATTGTTTCGTAGGTTCTGGAACGCTTTAGAAAGGAAACAAAATACAAGTGACAAGAAGGATGTTCCTGAAAAAGCTGTTCTTATCAAACTTGCGAGTGATGCAGCAAAAATGGTGACACCCCATGCAATAGCTGTGATATGTAGACTGCACGATTTACACGAGTCAGCAATAAAATCCTCGTTTTGTGATCAACTAAAAGGAGCGCTGGAACTGAGCGAACAAGATCGGAGAATGATTCTTGGAATCCAGCTTCCAGTAGTTGAAGCCCTGGAATCCGTAGGAAAAACGCCGTTGGATAAAATCCAAAATTATTTTAAAGAACTTCATAGCAATACTATTCAGACACTATGCAGTGCAGCCCTTGTTTCTTTGTGCGAACAAGAACAAAATTTTAAACTGATCGAGCTAATGCTGGAAGCCTTGTTCTGCAAATTTGATTGCCTGTCCAATGTGTGCATCGCCGGTACAATCAAATATTTCCTTGCTCCTATAAAAGATAAATGTCCCGAGTCCTTACACGCAAGTATTTTGATTCCAATCTTCAAGTTTAGCTTTCCGAAAATTTTTGAGAGGTTAAACCGCGACTGGACAGCACTGACCAGTCGGCCAGATGCAACGCTACCAGGGTTCAAGGATCCAGAATCTGGTGATACTAGCGAAGAAGCACTCGAAGATCTTTTTATCCGGAGAAACAGCCGGGCAATCATATCAATAATCGAATCTTCATGCATTGTGTTAACTACAGAGAACGTATCACAGAAAACAGAAGGACCAAATGTCAACCAAAAGAACAATGACTCTGAAATGAATGATGCGACTCCTCGACTGTCTTCGATTCCGTCAATTGTGCAATGTCGTCATGAGTTGAAGAACTTTGGTCAAATGGTAGTAAATGACGAGTCTTTGTATGAGTCGGTGTTATTGATACTTGTGAATGCCTTTGTTTGGCCTGATACCGCCGCGTGCAGTAAGTCAATCGATGTTTTTTGGACCTTATTTCAGCCAATGATGCAGCGGGAATGTTCAGAGAACGTTATTGGTCTTATTTTTGCACAAATGCTGAAAGGCTACCAAGTACACGAGTATTCTAATTCTTCAAGTGCGCAACTTTCATCGCTAATTTTGAAGTTCTTTGTTAGTTTAAGGCCAAGATACCCAATTTTGAGAACGATTTTGAACCAGGTTCCTGAGTCAAATGCTGACCTAATTGATGAGTTTGAGAAGAAAGTTCAATTGTGTTATGCGGAAAAGAAAGAGACACTCCCGAGTGAAAAGAAAATGAAGGAAATGATGAGAAAGATTCTGAAGGGAGTTGTTGGCAGGCCTACAAGTCGAATGTACCAGAAGAAAATTCTAGTCAACAAATTGCCCAGATTAGCGCCCATGGTCAAAACTGAAATTGAACCTGATCTTGATACCCAAAGCCTTTTCCAGTTTTTCTAATACACCGTTTGAAGTCCTCAGTATCATTTTAATTATATCTTAAACGTAATTTTACGTCAAATATTTGTTGTCCAAATTGTTAAATATTGTCTGTTGTAATGCATATATTATTACTCGTTAATGACAGAGTTAAATCGTCATATTTTATTTATAGATTTTTCTGGCTCGTGAATCATTTTCTGAATACTAGTTTTATTTTTCAGATATTTGTTCATGTTCATAGCATTTGCTCTGGAACAGAAATCACGCTATCAGAACGGGACTGGATTTCTTTGCTAAATCGAGGAGCCAACTAGTTAATTTGCTTCTCAGCTGTATATTACCATAGATATTGTTAGTCAAGCATTGACATCAAAGTTGCCACCAAGGCTTGACCTCTTTGTGAACCAAATTGTGACGAATCGGACAACCCGTGACCTCCTTTTGAAATGCCAGACGTGGAGAGCAACCAGAAGCCGGCAGAGCAAAGTGCCAATGAAGTGACGTGGGGCTTCAAAATTCTAGGAAGAGTCATCGGCACACTAGCAGCTGCTGGTACATAGCTTTTTTTCATCTACATATGATCTGTCGCATAAAGTTAAAATAAACGAACGTTCGAAAAATGCCAAAACATGTAATTATCAGTGCGGTCATTTGTGCGCCATTGCTTTTCTGGCTTTCACCTTAAGGTCCAATTTATTTGCTTTTATCTACATTTTTAAATTTTAACTTTGAACTCTTCGCTGATATATAATGGAGAAATTATGGCAAAAGTACATCCGATCTCATAGCTGACATCGGTAAAGAACTGATAGCTTTTGGTCTTCAAATCGTGAAACTTGCTGATTATCAGTAACTCAGAAAGCTTTTTTTACTTAATCGATATCAACTTTGAAATTTCTGGAAATTTGCAATGGCAACTCATGGCAACAAATTTTATTTGTTTGCTGGTTCATGCTCGCATAGCTGATGTAATGAAAGAGTGTGATCTCTTATTGGGCTTAGATTGAAGTTTTGAATCTGTGATAGTATTTTATAGATTGCTGGACAACAGCAGTATAGACTTTTGCCTATTGGTGAACATTGGTTTGTGTAGTTGATTGATGTTTGTGTGCTTCAGCGATGATAATTCTGGGCCTGATGACAATGATTGGGTTCAGTGGCAGCTGTCTACTATCAGGTGTACTCATGATGTAAGTTATTAACAAGTAACCACTCCTTGTTCATACATACCACTAAGTCGAAGTTGCACTCAATCGAAACACCCTTAAGTTTAGCTAAAGTGTCCATATGATCGAAAAGAATGAATTATTCTGGTTATCTTGTTATGAAGAAATTCGTCTAATGGATATTTGATTGTTCTAAATAGATAAATATGTGTTGAATGGAATCAATTAACAACGGCGCGCTTATTGTTCATAAGGACTGGTTAAATTATTTCTTTGACCTGTGTTTCCTTAAGAGATGTTCAAATAAGACTGTTTGGAGTGTTATTCGTATCGATATCTTTCTAGTTGGTCAAGTGGCATTTGCTGAGCAGTGTAATGCTCTGACTGGCTCAAAGTTGATATTTCAAACAGTCTCTCTTGAATCAGATCCATGTTTAACTGCTCTCTAATGAAGTTCGAATCATTTATTGCAGCCGTGCATGCAGTCTTTTCTATGCACTTTTTTTGTAGACCGTTGTTGCAACTAAGTTTGTTGCAATTATATTAGTCCTGCGGTTTTTTTAATGCGTTTTTAAGCTAGCCTCGGTAAACCCAACTGGTGAAACCAACCGCTTGCTAGTCGTTTGAGAGCAATTCGCCCGACGTTATGCGGTTATGTTTTTGTGATGTAGTATAAATGATGACTGATCCCATTGACTCCCCTAATGAGTTGTGACGTTGTCAAAAAATTCGTTAATATGAATACTTATCGAGCATGATATTTAAACAGAATATTCTTTATTTACATAGAAGCAAGCCTCACCAAATTGTTTGTTTTAAATTCATAAAAGTGAAAGAGATTGTAAAGTTAAGTTACTTGCTAATTTCAACACTATTGAGAATTAATTAAAACGATTAAGTGAAAATCTTTACTTACTCAACATTTAGAGATACTGTACTGAAATATAGAATCCATTGCATCCAAAGTACAGCCATCCACCAACATCAGCCTAAACTTGATAGTAATTAATTTTCTACGCATGCAATTATCTATAATACACATTAATAGCAATACCAACCTCGTACCAAAACAGTTTTATCGTGGTATTGGATATGGTGACAGAAACGGACACCAACAGCTGAGAAGAAGGTCCAGCTGAAAAAGATCACAGGCAGTATCTTGTGTTACAATGTCAGCATCTTAACCCTACTAAGCAAAGAAGAAGAAAAAACTGGATTTTACTTGCTCAAAGCCAAAGACGCAGCAGAAGGGCTCAATCCCATTTACAACTTAGTGCTCAAGAATCACCACAACACTTCAAGGGTTCGTTAACAATTCTACTTTTGCAGTGAATTTATAAAATGTCCTATCTAAACTTGATGAGCGCTCAGTCAATTTTGATCAAATGAAATCATTTATCGTGAAAACAGAAATGTTTGAAACCATGAATGGAGAGATTAAAGATAAATTTTATGGTGCTTTTAAAAGTAATTATCACTTTCATCAACTGTGTCACTAAAGTTCAGTTCAAAAACTAAAGGGGCTCAATTTTTCAGAGTAATTTCAAATTTTGACACTTTTTGGGATAATTCCGAAGGAATTTTGACAAAGCACATAACTTTTGTTTCAATCACTTGCATTTTGCACACTAACACGTCTTTTGACTTCAATAGTTAATCATAATAATAATAATAATTATAAAAATGGCTCAACCAAATATAACTTTGAAACCGTACTCAGGTACAGAAAAAGAAAGTTTCCGTGAATTTGAAAGATTGTTGAGAAGCATAATAGGAGTTGCAGGAATTGCAGCTGGTCAACAGGCTAATTTTATGTCATTACATCTTAGAGACTCAGCATTAATATATTTTCAAACACTTGACGACGCTACAAGAGCAGACATTAATTTAAGTCTAACAGCACTGAGAAATCACTTTTGTAACCCCCAATTGCAGGAACTACATGTCATTAAGTTAGAAAGTTTGAGATTCGATCAAAAAACTGATACACCAGAAAATTTCTTAGTAACACTTCAAAATATGGCAGTGAGAGCATATCCTGACCCAACACCAAACCCGGTAGCAGCAGCTGACCCTGCGTTAGATGCAGGAGCAGAGAGAGCAAGAATAGATCGTGAAAATGCTGTAAATGCACAAAATTTACTTTTTGCACAAAATGAACGTGGTAATCAGATTAAGAGACTTTTTGTGAAATGTATGCCAAGTTGGTTAAGAGCAAAGTTACTTGAACAACCAGATAACGCAACAGTAGATGATTTGTGTCTTTTTGCCAGAAAACAACTGACAATTCATAACTTATGTAAAACAGACGAATATGCAGATGGAGCATTCAGTGAAATGAGTAACACAGTATCAGAGAACTTAGTAAATGCACTTTCAAAACTTACACAGACAAGTGAGGCTATGGAAAATAAAGTAAATGAACTTTCAAAACAGTTTGAAGAACAAAAATTACAACATCAACAACAGGAACAAGTTTTGAGTCAGCAAGGTATGAATGCTCAAGAAAATTATTACCAAGAACAGGGAGACTTCAGAGGAAGTTATAGAGGCCGCAACCGCGGTGATTTCGGATTTAGAGGACGAAACAGAGGACGAAATAATTACCGAGGTAATAATAATAACAGAGGTAATTGGAGAGGACGAGGATATTATAATAACAACAAAAATTATCCTCGGAACAATAACTTTTCGCAGCAACTTTTCCCTGCATATGCAAATCAACAAGCAGCAGGTCAAGTTTCACCTCAAGCACCACCTGCACAAGCATCTAGTTCTAATGCTCAGCCTGCCACTGTTCAAATAACACCTCCCGCTCCCCCTGGTCATATTGAAACAGTTCAATATTCTAGTGTAACATGTTTCATTTGTGGCTATCCAAACCACACTGCAGCAACATGCTCTCTGCGAGGCAGAGGAGGCAGACGCGGCGGTGGTAGTTTCCCATTCAATAGGAAACCAAAAAACTAAACGAGCCACAAGTTCCACAAAAGTCCTCCAAAAATTTAGATTTTTCTACTAATCATGTAACTGACAATGTATTTGATTTTGATACTAGTAGTTTAGAAACGGAAAATGATTTATGTGCCGTTATCCCTTTGGAGGGAGAATTCCTTTCTTATGTTAATATTCTCTTTGATAATAAAATTCGACGAAAAGCTTTAATAGATACTGGTTCTTGCGCAAATGCAATCCCAGAAAATCTTTTAGAGCAACTACAAAATTCCAATGCAAAATTTGAGTTCACATCACCATCTTTCAAAAATGTAAAATTGGCTTCAGGTGCGCCAATTAACATCTCAAAGGCCGTAAAAATTACTTTTGATATCACAAATCATGAATTTACAGACACTTTTCTCGTTTTGCCAACAATGAACTCAGTTATTATTGGAAATCCTTTTTTCAAGAAAAATTTTATTTGGATTTGCCCCGCTTTCAATCTTTTGAAACTTCCAAATTTGACTGTCCAGCTTAATGAAATTAAGCCAAAAGGTAAATCAAAATTTTACCTGAAAAAACTTAAGAAAATACCCATTTTTCTTAACAAAAAGCATGCCCTACCCCCAAATTCACACCAAATTTTAGAATGTTCACTCAAGGATAACTCTGAAAGTTTTTCCGAATGTAGTGGAGTTGTTATCCCTAATGACGAATTTGAACAATCTACAGAGATTGCCTTAACATCATCTCTGAGTACAGCTGAAAAAGACGGAAAATTGTATATATCAGCAATTAACATCACAGATCACTATGTACATCTTAAAGCTAACACACTTGTTGCATCTTTTGAAATTCTGAGCCAAGCTCAAGCAGAAAAACTTATCAGTATCGATCCGCAACTGATAGCGTTGGCTAAGCAACGTGATCCTGATGACATTGAAAATGGTCTTAATCAGCTTATTCAAATAGAATGTTCAAATGATGAGTCCAAAAAACGCCCTGGACCTGAGTATGAGAAACTCTGGTTCCCAACCCCTGAAACTTGTCCCAATCCTCATTTACTCCCACCCTTACAACGTGAAATTTTCGACCAAATCCAACATTTTCAAGGTCTTGAAAAAATTGACCCCAAAGTTAATGAAGTTCACAAGCAAACATTCTTAGCAAATTTCAAATGGGAAAAATCTGTTTTGTCAAATGACCAAAAGGTCGAGGTCCAAAATTTGTTGACAGAGTTTTCTGACATTTTCGCCAAACATCGTTTCGACGTAGGTTACAATACCGAGTTGAAAATCAAACTTACACCCGAGCATAACTCGCCTGTTTATGTACAAAGTCCACAAACACCCATACATTTGCGAAATGAACTGATTGTCGAACTAGCACTCATGCACTATTATGGTTTGATTACAACCTTGTCACATTCAAAATACAGTAGTCCAGTATTTGCTCAACGAAAAGCATCCGGTAGATTGAGAATTTTAATTGATCTAAGACGAATAAACCATCTGTTAAGGAATGACTATATAAACACGAACTTTCCAATTTCAAATATGAGCGATGCATCGAACCATTTCGCAGGAAAGAAATTGTTTAATAAACTTGATTGTTCGCAAGCATACCATTGTGTGCAAATGGCAGATGACCTTTCGGTTCAACTTTTGGCATTTAATTTTGCTTCTCGTACTTACGCATATAAATGTCTAGCTCAAGGTCTTAGCAAATCTGTCACAGGTTTTAGTTCATTCATCAGACATTACTTAGACCCATGCTTAGCAGCAAATATATGTACTCAGTATATGGATGACATAGGAAGTGCAGTCGATAGTTTTCATGAGTTGATTCCTAACCTAAGGAAAATATTTGAGTGCGTGAGAAAATCAGGTTTAAAACTATCACCAAGCAAATGTGAATTTGGTGTTCAGGAAATAACCTTCTTAGGAAAAGTCATTACTCCCAAAGGAATTCAACCTGAGAAAGAAAGAATTGCAAAATTCCTTAGTAAATTGACAATGCCTAAAACGGTTAAGCAAGTGAAAAGACTTGTCGGTTTTCTACAATTTTGGCGAGATTTCATACCAAACCTAGGTGAAAAACTTTTACCGTTTTACAAACTTTTGCGAAAAAATGTAGAACACTACATCACTGATGATCATAAAAAAAGTTTGAAAACTTTGAAAGATGACCTAGTTAAAGCAACAGAGCTTACCCTTAGACTGGCGAAGCCAGGAATGCAATATGTTTTGTTATGTGACGCCAGTTATTATGGCGCAGGTTTTGTCCTAATGATTGAGGACTATGTCAAGGACCAAAAAGCCAAAGAACGAAAAACTTATGCACCAGTTGCTTTTGGTACAAAATTGTTCAATGAAGCTCAATTGAAATTTTCAACTTATTACAAAGAATTTTTGGGTCTGTATTTTGCACTAGACCATTTTTCGCATTTTATTTGGGGAACTGAAAAACCAGTTATTATCCTGACAGATAACAAAAGTTTGGTACAATTTTTCCAATCAAAAACAATTCCCCCATCTTTATGGAATCTTCTTGATCGATTACTTTCTTTCAACCTAGTCATTGCTCACATCCCAGGCAGAGCTAACTATGCCGCAGATTTTTTGTCACGTATTCAAACTGATCCTGACCAAGCGATTGAATTGAAATTAACTGATCATATTCCAGTCAAGGAAATTGAAATTGAAACGATGGCAAAAACACCTGATGTTTTAATGAACGCTGTAGAAGATTTTGATCACTTGTTCAAAGTAATACTTGATGAAAACGTTATCAACCAACTCAAGCAAACAGGCATTCCAAATGCTATTCTTGAACAAATTCAACAATCAAATCAAGTTACTGAAAATGAAGAAATTTCAGGTTTTGTCAGATTTTTGTTGAAAAATACCGAAATTAACGCAGTTTTAATGCCAGATCCGGCAGACAAACTTAATGATTTGCATGACAGAATGACACCTCTTAATCTCTTAGATGAACAAATGAAAGATGAGACAATAAGAGAGGTAATTAAGTGGAAAAAAGAAGGTCAACCTGTTGATTTAAATTACCAAAGTTTTGAATTGAAAAAGTATGCAAAACAGTTCCAAAGACTTATTTTGAAGGATGAAATTTTGTATCGACAATTTTTTGATCATGCTGGAAAAGTTGCAAATCTCCAGTACTGTTTACCAAAACATTTGTGGAAAGAAACAGCGTATAGATTGCATAATTCGCCAATAGCAGGTCATATAGGCATACAAAGGACAATAAATGAGTTCAGAAATAGATTTTATTTTCCAGGTTTCACAGAGTATTTTGTCCAAATGATTAAAAATTGCCTAACCTGTATCCAGCAGAAAAGCATTTCAAACAAGTCTTTACGACCATTTTTGCAACCAGTTTCATCCCTTCAATCATATCCAGGTGACATGATGCAAATTGATATTGTAGGACCATTTCAGTCTCCACTTTACAAATATGTCCTAACCGGTATTGACGTTTTTTCAAAGTATCTTTTTGCCGTTCCACTCACAACTGTCAACGCACAAAAACTTGCACATGAACTTTCATCAATATTTTTCGAACACAGCTATATTCCAAAAACTATAGTGTCTGATCTTGGAACAAGCCTAGTTTCTGAGTTAATGCATGAACTTGCATCATTGTTAGAGGTGAAAATAAAGCATGCTAGTTTGAAACACGCACAAAGTGTAGGTGTAGTTGAAAGAGCTCATGGAGCGTTGAAACGTATCTTAAAGCTTAACACCAATCATCAATGGTCAAATTGGCACAAATACGTACCATTGGCAGCCTACATTCATAACACCTCATACTAATCATCAATAGGTTGTACACCAACTGCAATTTTTCATGGCAGAGAGCCAATCAAACCTCTTGATTTGAGATTTAGCAACACAGCCATAAAAAGACTTGATCCAAAGTCTGATTTTGTAATAGAGTTGCAAGATGCCATGCAGCAAAAGTTCGCTGAAACAAAATCTAGGCTCATTCACAGCTATCACCAATATCGAAAATATTATGATGAAAAAGCGTTAGCACATCCACTCAAGTTGCATTCCTATTGTTTGATTTTGAATCCTAAGTTGACGAATCAGAATGATTTTGGAAGTAAGTCCATGAATGTTTGGTTACCATTGTATAGAGTCGAAAAAGTGCTTACTGATTCCAATTATTTGATTCGAAAAGTAGGTACCTATTTTACCCAATGTATTCATCGCATAAGACTCAGAGCATATAGTCCGAGTGAACCTCCGATAGATCTCGAAAACATAGATCAAGAAAAGTTCATTCCAGACCCAGTCTTAGGAAAGTACAGACAAGAGCCTGCGTTATTTGATAATGAGATTCCAAAATTGTTGGAACACACATTCATGACGGATGTACCAGAGCAAGCAGAACAGGAAGAAGATGATGCGCAACTGACAACCGCAATTCAATTTCAAGTTGCAATACCACCTGTTCCACCAGCTCCAGTTTTGCCTCCACCAGTTGTTCCACCTGCAATGCCTCCAGTCCCTCCACCACCAGCTCCAGCAGCACCAGCGGATCATGCTGAACCAGGCGGTGGCCCTCACCTTGAATTTCCTGACCCAGTTAACGATGAGAATGAAGCAGACGAGCCAGATATAATAGATCAGGAAATTCTAGATGAAGAACTGGAGCCAATAACAGACGAGGAAAATGATAATGATGCCATTCCGGATGCTGATGATCAACCATTCGCTGAATTTCCACAGACATTTGAGACCAGACAGCCTCAGATGCCAACAATCCATGATAAGATTCGACCAACATTTGAAGTCGACAATACACCCGAACAGCGAGAACCACGTCCTACTAGGATACCAATGCCCAATACGGCAGAAACTCCTATAGCAGCGACACGCCGGAAAACAGTTACCTTTCATCCTGAAACGAAGCACACCACTTCTCCCACGACAAGCAAACTCGGAATACGGGATGGAAAGTTATATTTTAAAAATCCAAATGAAAAACGGTCAATAATTATTCAGTCATGTCGTGACAATACTGCCCGCTTAGCTTTTGGAAAACCGCCATCTAGAGCAACAAAACACGATATTAAGCGAAGCGAAGAAGCCCACAATCAATTACTCAATACAACACCTCAGTCTTCAAGTTCTCCATCTACTTCACAAGCTTTACCAAAACAGCCTTCACCTTTGTTAGATTTAGTAGTAGTTGCTAAGAGACGCACGAGACAGAAAAAAGAAAAGGCAGAGTTACAGAAGCAATCTGGAATGAAAGCCTTAGTAGATGATAGTCTGAAGATTTTCTTCAGCCGAGAAAACTTAGAAAACTCAAAGTTCTCTGTTGCCGACACTGTTTCAAAATCAAATCCAAATTCCTTTTTCCAAAAATTGGACTTCAATATCCCCCCGTACAATCTAGAAAATCAGGACCTAGATATAGGTTCATTGCTAACCATTTCTGACGTATCAAACAATCGGTTTATCTATAGTCTTGTAACAAAAGAAACCGATGCCCACAAACCATCATACTTATCATTACAAAGTTGTCTTCAGAACCTTAAAAAGCATTGTGAAAACTACAACATCACTGATTTAGCAATCGCACAACTAGATTGCAAGCCACAGCAACTTTCATGGCCAGAAGTTCTTAATTTAATCCGAAATGTGTTCAACAATTTTAACTTAAACTTATATGTTCATGTAAAATAAAAAGAAAAAAAAATATTACAAAAAAAATATATAATAAATAATTAAAATAAATAGAAAAATCATTAAAACTATTACTTTATTTTATTAATTAAACACACTATATATTCACTTACTATTAATTCTTAGTTTTAACCCTTATTTAACCTTCAATTCTTTAATTTATAATTGATGTTTTATTCTCATTGCTTTACTTAATTTAATAGCAGTTTTAATGTATAAGTACCCGGATTTAACATTTCTTTTTACCCTGACGTATACAGGATAATATTAATAGTAGTTAGCTTTATTCCTATAGTCCCCCTAGTTTATAGAACTCCCACATGTATGTGCTTTGCCCTTAGAAATCTTTTACAAAAATTTTTGCTATAATTGACCTATTTCAAAAATTGTACCCCGACTAAAAGTCCCACCCTACAAAGGAGGGAACAAACCCTCTCACTCCTAGAATCAGCATTGAAAATGGCGAATGAAAAAATTTATTTTGAACATCAAAACTCAAAAGAACTCAACGTAAAAATTGAGCAAGAATTTCATGTCAAATTAGAGCCAAAAAATTCAAATTTCTAGAGAAACTAAGGCCTATATTAAAAATCTGTGGGGGCCTTTGGTACCTAGCAGATCATCCTCTATCGAATGGTGTACCTCTGAAGCCTCTACGGAAAAAAAATTTTCAAGGTCACCCGCATATGCGAACTTTTTAAAAATTTTTGAATTTCCTTAAATTTTTTCCCCAAATTGACCTTAATCAAATTCAAATTCCCCAAAACGCAGCTCATAAAGTTTCATCAACCTAGTAAACTGTTTGTATTCAAAAAATTTATTCGTTCAGCTGAAATTTAAGTTAATTTTTCTATGAAGAATTGATGAAAATTATATGAAATTTTGTTTGAACATCATTATGAGTCACTTTTTTATAACATCACCCCTGAGGAATTTAGCAGCACGTGGCTGCAGCTCACCCTCGGCTTTTCGATCATCAAACTCACCCTCATTGCTAAATTATTTATAAAAGAGTGAGAAATCTATATTTTTGACCAATTTCAAGTTTTGCTGTCGAAAAAATGTAAATTAACCTTTTACAGGGAAACTGTAAGAGTGGCTCGCAGTGAAAACCTCTTGAATTCTTTAACAGTGCACTATGTAAAAGAATTGCCGGCCCATTTCCATTCTTTAACTCACAGTGTCGATAAACACTCCACATCCCTTCATTTTTATAAATCCAAAAGACATTTATGTCGCACTTCAGCACCCATGCAAGTCCAAGAATCTGCCACAAAAAAAAATGATTTTGCCCTGGAAAACTACATTTTTTCCACCTAATTTGCATATTAGAAATAAAGGCAGTAAAAATGTACCCATGATTCTGACACTGGCCAAGATGTATTTTTATATTCGAACACATCGAAAGGATTTGGGATATAATTCATCTCTTTTGTACAAAATTTGATAAAGTCAGGTCGCAACATCATGTCCGCAGTGCGAGCTCTCAATTTGTTACACTCACCA
Source organism: Convolutriloba macropyga (assembly GCF_964194025.1). Lineage (NCBI taxonomy): Eukaryota > Metazoa > Xenacoelomorpha > Acoela > Convolutidae > Convolutriloba > Convolutriloba macropyga. The sequence continues at coordinate 48,778,427 of NC_134474.1, read as the reverse complement.
TTCTCTAAAAATCCATTTTTTATTTTTGATATTCATTTACATACCATTAAATTCAAAAAAAAATGCATGACCTGATTTTTTGCCAGTTATCAAATAATAGACCGAAGAAAATACACAATTCCCAGATGTTTCCGAAATATGAGGCTGCACAATTGGAAGCGCCGGTTCACATAATTCCTTCTGGTATGAAGTACCAATAAAAGGTTTCCTTTCAAATTTGAAATCGAATTCCGAACACCACTTTCTTTGCATAGCTTCACTGGGAGTCGAACATATTATCTTTTCTTTTCCACAAAGTTCATTAAAGCAATCGGGACATTGCCTCACCGCACTGGAAAAACAAAAAGAGATTTTACTACCTTAATAACATGATTTCATTCGATGATGTTTGATTACTTACTCTTTCGCCACTAATTGAAGTCCCCCAACAAAATCTGGTAGGAAAAAGTTTGAGGATCTCAAACCCGCCACAAGCTGTTTTATATCACATACGTGATCCTCAGTTTGTCTGTGAATTCTTCGTGCCACTTTGCCCGCAGTATCGGCAGTCGGCACGACAAAATTGCCTTTCATTAACACGTTATTGACAACTTTAAATTGTCGAAAACGATCGCTGTAAAGTTTGCGATCTCTGCCAAAATTATATTTTTTGTCAATTTTCCCAGTCCCACAGTAAGTTTTAGCAGCTTTCATAAGATACACTTCCATGACTAATCTTAAAAAATTCACGAAAATTGAGTATTTTGATTTAGAGCGCTCACCAAGTGTGAGTGTTAAAAGAGTTAAGAAATAGTAAAGTCAAATTAGTCAAAAGTCATTCTAAAACAACATTCTAAAACAAAGCCTAGCGACATCTAACACAACTCAGTCTAGTTTTAGTCCGTTAAGTCTCACGTAACTAGTAATAACGATACATTCTGGCAAAGACGCAGGCCAAAACTGATTGCACTGTTTGATAAATACAAAACAGGATTGTTAAAGTCCACACAAAAGGAGCGACACTGAGCTGTCCCTCAGCTCCCACCCCACACGCCAAAGGTACAGACTTGCTCCAAATTCTTTCTGTCCCCACAACCACATAAGTACCATTAGGGCAACAGTGTATTTGAGTCATACGCCAAACAACCACCTCGCACGAAAGTACGAAGGGGGCCAACAAGACGAACAAAAACAATTTTCTCAACATGACAAACAACTGAAATAGAGACAACTTACCATTTGAACACATACTTTTGTTTTACCTGACTACTCTACTTGTGAAAACAAGGAGTAAGAACTTAAATCTGAAACACAACAAAACATCATTAGTTAATTTTTAAATTCTTAAAGCTTAATTTGTGTTTAGATGAGGCTTGCTATTTCCCTAACCCTTTTATCCCTAACCCAAATTTATTGCTCAAACGACTATGATATTGATTATGACGATGTTTTGAAAAAAGGAATTTTGTTTACGGAAGAATCAAAAATCATTATTGCCGAAAAATTCATTCCAGTCCAATTTCTTGTTCCTTTTCCATCGTATAACTTCACGTTGAAGACTGAAATCAAAGACATGCTTGCCAAGCTAAATGATATGTGGAAACTGCCATCTGCCCATTGCCCTCTCGATTTCTCATCACCTTTTCATACAAATGAATCATATTTTAACGTTGATTGGATGTTCAACAAAATCCACCATGAAGTCAATCAGTCGAAAGCTGATATCAAATTGCTCCGAAACGAAACATCAACATTTCTTGGTGAAAAATCTAAAGTGATGAAATCGACAACAAACGAAGAGAAACATTCACGAAATGCTAGAGGAGCACACATTGGAGCGTTGGCAGCAGCAGGTCTAGGTCTATTTGGTTCAGGCCTTATTGCAGGAGGATCTGCAGATTGTGGATTGACCGGAATCTTCGGCACTTCTCAAGACCAATCCGAAACAAATGCAGCTAATATTGAACATTTGGGAACAATAACTTCAGTCTTGACTAGTTATGTGAGCCAATTGAGAACAAACACCGACGAGAAGTTCTTCCTTGTTAGTAACAAACTGAAAGCAATTGAAGAAGCACAAGCTCAAATGACTGAAACACAGAATAAGAATTGGCAGGTTATTCAAGAACAATTTAACGTAATCGAAACTAATTTCAATATTCTTCGCGATTGTAATCAAATGCTGTTTTCCAACCAACAGCTAAATTTCAATTTCGATACGATGGCGAGTCTTCTCTCTTTATTATATGCCGACGTCAAAAGTTATCGGGCTTCCGTCTACACCTATCGAGTCAACGTTTTGAATGCAATTCCAATTCTGATGCAAAAGTTATTGCCAATCTCGTTAGTTCCAAAAGAATCCTTACAAGCCATTTTAAAATCTGTTGGAGAGGACTTGACTTTATCCGGCAGCAGATTATCTTTGGCTATACCTTATAACACTGACTTGCTTTCATATTATGAAGCAAAACTTCTCCGTGATGTCGTAACAGTCGAAAAAGGGTTGATATTGACCCTTGCGATTCCGTTGGCGTCACGGACTACTGCATACTCTACATATAGAGCTAAGGTGGTTCCCATGCCACAGTCTGAACCTCGTATGGCGATTAGATGGGTAATTGAGAACCCATATCTTGCCGTCTCCGAGGATCAGGATGAAACCGTTACCTTATCCCAGCAACAATTCGATCGTTGCATAGGTTCTTCGAAGTACAAGATTTGTCATGAGCAATTTCCGTCTCAGTCAAATCAACCTTCGTGCCTTGCAACCTTGTTCTTGGGATCCATACTCAAGGCAGCCGAGACATGCGACACGGAAGTGTTTTATCTTCCAACGAATGTCCAAGCGGAAAACTTGGGTTATGGAATTTGGCTTCTTACTTCAGCCACAGATGCGTTTAGCATACGCACATATAGCCTGGAAAAGAGCCTGTCTGGCCTCGGATCTACTACTGACGGATGCAAAATCTGTCTTCTTACAGTAGATTGCGGTTATCAGGTAAAAGTTGGTGATAATATAAAATTGCGATCAGATTTGGAAGTTTGCGACAAAATAGATCCCAAAACTGTAGACGTGAAACTACCCGATCCCCTGGAACATTTAATGAACGTCGTGCCTGATTTGGATAGCTTACCTTATTTCGAGTCACGTACTATAGCCGGAGTCGACTTATTAAAGAAAGTCCGTGCAAAACTTCTGTACAGCCCGAAAGTTGAATCGACTGACGATCTAGTCAAGATAGCGATGCTTTTGACTATGGAAATGAGCAGCCTCAACCCATCATTCAAAACTACCTTGAAGGAATATGTCCCTTTAAAAATGTCTCTAACCTTATCAGTTGTAGTCTTTGTCATCAATCTTTTCCTTCATCTCCTGTTCATGTGGGCATATCACAAATTCAAGTTAATACGGAGTGTTCTTTCACCGTTCATAACGCGACCACACGGAAATTTGGAACCATGTTTCATTATGGATGTCAAGTGGGAAGATAAAAATGAAGTCAAACTTTGCATGGAACGTTATAATGAACTTAAACGGGATTATGACATTTTTGTTCGAGCTGAAGACAAATTGATATCATTTGAGTCAGCGCTTACTGCTGTCCCTTCGTCAAGAAGGTCATCCATTCAATCCCGACATCATCAATCTGAGCGAAATTTGTCATCATCTGATCAAGCCGCGCAAGACGAAACCAATGTCTAAGAAAGTGTGCAGTTTAATTGTAAAGTATAGATGTAACTCGTCAAAAATATCAACAACTGCACGACCAATTAACGATCATCCACAGTACACCTGCTTGTCCTATCCCACATTTTAAACGATCTACGTTGAGCAAATTCCACACGACTACACCAATTTAGTTTTATCCTTTTCTGACAACAAAAAGCATCTTTTATATCTATTGCTCAGCCTCATCCGTATCCCTGATGCGCATATACCTTTTATTTCTTATGCATGTAAACTGGACTGGAACGAAAGGTGGCAACTTTTCTATCTTTTTCTACAACTACAATTGCTCCCTACTATCCTAACAGTACGATATTTCTCAACGTCATTGAATGATGGAGTACCAAATTTTTTGGAGTCCGGAAGTTCTTAAAAGGACGGGAGTGTGACGTTGTCAAAAAATTCGTTAATATGAATACTTATCGAGCATGATATTTAAACAGAATATTCTTTATTTACATAGAAGCAAGCCTCACCAAATTGTTTGTTTTAAATTCATAAAAGTGAAAGAGATTGTAAAGTTAAGTTACTTGCTAATTTCAACACTATTGAGAATTAATTAAAACGATTAAGTGAAAATCTTTACTTACTCAACATTTAGAGATACTGTACTGAAATATAGAATCCATTGCATCCAAAGTACAGCCATCCACCGACATCAGCCTAAACTTGATAGTAATTAATTTTCTACGCATGCAATTATCTATAATACACATTAATAGCAATACCAACCTCGTACCAAAACAGTTTTATCGTGGTATTGGATATGAGTCATAATTGAATATTCATGTAATGTTTGCAGCCTGTGTCCGAGTGTCTTAAGGACTTAAGAAATTTGTTTTAAAAAACAAACTTTTGCCCTTATTTGTTGTTCTTTTGTATTGTTTCTTTTTTGCGTTATGACAGGTCTCATGGGTTTCAAAAAAGCGTCGCTTAATGTCCCCACTCCGCTCACAAACCCCTAATGCCAGCATTCCTAAGCCGCCGCTGGATACTACCAAAGCCAACCGCTCGCCGTTAGTTGGTTATGTTTTATTAGTTAAAATATTTTTTTATGTTAAAGGTTTTTATGGATTGTATTATCGTATTTGAACGTCTGAAGGTTTTTCGACCGTTGAAAACAATTATTGCTTTTAATGCTTTTTTTGCTATATTTTGCTATTTTAAACGCTTTTTCAGCCGTTTTTGATTTTCCGTGACTCTTGATTTAGGCTAGTTTTTCTAGTAGTTATGTTGGCCTTTTTAATTGCTCCCGAGTGAAGCAATTATTGTAAAGGGTGTGCTTTATTGCAAAATTTTTGCTCGATTGTTTTGTTCTAGAGCATTTCTTCGATTTTGCTTCTCGAGTGACTTTTTCACACTTTGACTTTTTGATTTTTGCGTGACCAAAATTAGTCTAAAACAGAAATTTTCTGTAGCCAAAACAAATGTGATTGTAAAATAATCGGCCTGGTAGCCGATTGGTTTGTGGCTCGGTTTATTATGGAGGAAGTCGGGGGTTCGAACACCTTGAGGTGAAATTTTGCACCCATAGATAATTACCTAGGCTAAGGCCCCCACCCACCCCCCCCACCCCTGTGAATTAAATTGCCCCGCCCGTCTTTCGAGAGCGATTTTCCTGTCCTGACATTTGTCGAGTGATGTTTATTTATTTAACATTTCTGATATTGTCTTTGTCAAAAATTGAATAAACTGTGTCACGTGTTGACCTATTTTTTTTTGAAGTTTTCAGCCTATTTCGTTTTTGTGCACTTTATTTGTGATATCTGGTTGCATAGCCTCATTGACGATAAGTCTTATGGGCTCCCTAATGAGGCTTAGGTGGATATATTTTTTGTTCTCAAATAATGTACAACAATATTTGTCGCCCGTAGTTAACTTTATTTTGTTTCTGAGCTTGTCTGTGTTGAATGTTTTTTTTTGTTATCTTGCTTCGGGGTCTCGTTAATGGCACGTCTGATCAATCAATTTACCACTTGTATATAAGTGAACGCAGGTGCTAGGAAAATTGGCCGACAGAGCGTTTTGCCGACAGTTATTATAACCGAAATTTACCCGACAGTACGGGGGAGGGGAGGAGGTTGCGATCACGAATAGACCTTCATTACCTTCGCTAGCTGATAAAAAAGCTGCGATATATTTGTCCGATTACGAAATAGTGTTTTAAATTGGCCAATCACCGCTTCAGAATAAATTTTATCGCTCATTTTACTTTAATTGTCGGCTAAATTTCGGTTATCGGCTAAGCGCCCTGTCGGCCAAAACGGCGGTCACCATGAGGCAATAACAGGTTTGGTTTCTAACTTTTGGCTTTTGACAATAGATCTTTATTCTCACAAAGCTTTATTCTCAGCTCATACTTGTACTTTTTTGTTCCTGCGACACATTATCAATGGCAAGTGTTATTGGTGTTCTAGTGAATCAAATCATAGAATTTGACAGTCAAAATTGAAAGGATCTCATTTTGGGAAGTTTTCATTGCAAAGTACAGCATTAAATTAGTCCTGTGGTCTTGATTTTCTGTGAAAATTATCTCTTGGCCGGTTTTTGGTCTGACGCCTTAACTTTTCGTCCTCAAAAATGGATAAACAGGTTACGCGGAAGGCATTAAGTGGCTGAGAAGATTATTAGAGCCTTACGACTTCTCTAAGTATGCGATTCGCCATATGCCGGTTTTTGAGACGCCCTAATTCTAGCATCCATAAGTTGTAGCTGACTGCTACCGAAGCCAACCGCTAGCTCCTCGTTTGAGAACAATTCGCGCAACGTTAATCGGTTATGCTTTAAAGCATTTGCTTTCAAGATGTATTACTGAGGTTTTATGTTTGACCTTGTTTTCGCTGCACTTTTTGCTGCTTTTGTCGCTTTGACATTCACTGGTAGTACTGAAAAAATATTAATGCTTTTTAATGGTGAAATGGTTAATATGGGTATTGTTTTTGATAATAGGCGTGTTTTAATTACTTTGATGCTGCTTACTTTCATAGGCAGTGAAATATTGTCAAATTTCAGACTTATTGTGCTTCTTTTTTGTCTGCATTGGTTTTCGTGGAAGTTGTGTATAGTTCTTAATGATCTCTAGTGAGAACAAGGAGGCTCGGTAATGTCCGTTCGCACATGAGGTTCTGGTCCCGCTCATCCACATTTTTGGCTAAATTGTCTTCCAAAAGAGAAAGAGATAGAAAACTTAAAATTATTTACTTTTATCTCGAAAATAATTGGTGTATAAATAAAAAAAATTGCTTTAAACTTAAACCAATTTACTATTTAATCAATGGTGTTTTAGAGGGCCAATGAGATACGCCATTAACAAGAGTACGAGGCAAGACAAACAGAAAATTAAACAAGAAAACCAAACATTAATTACGACCAAAACGCAACGTATGTTTTTAAAAGACATTTAAAAATGTCAAATTAGCACCATCACATAAAAACTAAATTGGGAGCTACTCCTAACAAGATATGGGAGCTACTCCTAATGAGACTAGGTAGAAAGTATTCAAAAAAGAACACAAAGGGAAATGTAATAAATACGTTTTTTTAAAAAAAATATTAAAGTCGTAAACCATTAGACTCTCAACTGAAACCATTAGCTCTCAACTGAAATTATTAAATAGGTTCATTTCTAAATTGAAGAGAAGCCACTGAGACTTTTCATTATCCAGAACATGTCTTAACACTAATAATAACAAATACTGAAAACCATGAAAAAACCGATAAAAATTGCTAAAAATCAGTGTCCAAGCCATTACATGCATGAATAGGCCTGCAGTCAACGCCAATGGGACTTGTAATTGGATTGTTAATGTGACAAGACACCAAAAATAAAAGTAAATCTGGTGAAAAAATTCCTGAATCACAAAATTTTTTGTGAAAGCTCAAAGAATCAGCTGGAAAATCAATATTTTAAGCATGAAAGCGATTTTTAACAAATTTGAAATTCAGCTAATCAAAGAATTACAACCTGCCATTGAGAAATCTCAGCTAAAATTTACCAGAAACACAAAAAAAGAATAAAATTTTTTAAAAAATGGACAAATGTACAAAAACAACAAATACGATAACTATTAGTCTCAAACCTTAAAAACCATTTCTATAAACGTAAAACGCAGTGACAACTAATATTTAGTTAAATAGAGTTTGACGCAATTTTGCTGGAATTAAATTAAAAGTTTACAGAAATAAGATAAAAATGGCAAAATCTCAAAAGTCATCAAAACAATAAGCTTTCAGCAATTAAAACTAAATGAGATTACTTTCAGTTCCATATGATGTCATTAGCGAGACTAAGTCTTAAGACCACAAAATAAGAAATAAAAACCCAAATTTCTAAAAGAAAAAAAACAATTTTACGCAAACAAAATTTTGAAGCCGTAAAAACTTACAGCTTCTAACTAAAAATATGATGTTCATTTGGCCTCATTTGCACGTAAAAAGATCTGTTGGTAATTGAGAAATGAAATGAAATCTTTCCGTTGTAATAGCATTCTGGTAATTAACTTAAAAGAAACAAAAAAGTGAAAAAAATTGAAAAAATAAAAAATACATTGACCTATACAGTTCGAACCCACGAATGGACCAAAACTAGCTTTTTTGCTGTCGTACATAAGAAACAGGTACTTGCTCCAAATGTTAGTGAAAGTTTTAATGTGACAAAAAAAGTAAATATTTCAAACATAAATGTTGAAATTTTGATAATTATCGAGTTAAATTGGATAAAAACCGGCAAATATTTAATTCCAGAACACTTTGATAGCAAGAAAAAGTAAAACTAGCTTTTTTGAGAATTTGAGAAGATTGTTTCAGCAGTTTTTAGGCCTTCACTTCCGGCTAATTTAAATAAAATGTGCTATAGAAGTGCATTTTTTGGGGGAAAAGGCTGAATCTGTCCTAAAAGCCATTAACACTTTTGTTAACAATTTAACATTCTTTAAAGCAAAATTGACTAAAAGTTGAGCAAAAATATGGGAAATGTGAACAAAACTATAAACCTCAATAACTCCGTGGAAAAAAACGAAATTCAAGAATCTTTCTAATTCTTCATTCTTCACTGGACGGGCTAATGATACAACTCACAACTCTCTACGATGAATATATCGATCGGCTATAATTGACTGAACAAAAAACCCATTTGAGTACATAGTTCCTCCCCCACCAACGAGTTTTCCGGATGTTTGTATTTTGACTTTAACACCAGTGGTTTTATGAAAAGTTGAAAATTGTTGTTACTTCTTTTTTGCGTATATTCGGTTCAACGTTTTTTACATATCAAGAGCTATTATTATAAAAAGGCGGCAGATCTTGATTTTATTCATTTTTGATTGTAATGGAGGACTTTTCTTGCTACGTCTTTTTTAATTCGCCATCTTCCCTGATTCTTTTGAAAACATTTGACCACTTACCAAGTCAAAGAGACAATTTGTCAGTGTCCTTTACGCTCTTATGCTCTTGGTTTGATTCATTAATTCAATGGTATCAGACATTTTTTGATTATACATAAATTGCCTCACTAAAGGAAATGACTCCTGGACTCCCTAATTGAGGTTTAAATTGAGAATTTAAACTGTAATTGAAAGCCAATAGAGATCACCCAAGATAGATTATAACAGGGTCCTTACTTGAAGTACAGTAGTATTTGAATCTAATAATGTAATGAAATTAAAAACTTTTATCAAGGGTCATTTTTAACTGGGTTCTCGGCAGTCTTTTTGCCGCTATTGACCGGCATATATTTACCGGACATGCTTATATATTTTTGCGGAAATGTGATAGTATTAAAGTAACCTTTGAGTTGGAGTAAATGGCGCTTTTAAATCAAATGGGGTTTTATTGTTGTATTTTAGGATATTCGGTGGATTGGTGATAATGATAGAGGCACCCATCTTCTGCCAGTACTTCCAATGGGCCGAGAAGGTCACTCAGTTTGTAGACAACAGACCCTACTTCCTCAGAGCTGGTCTCTATCTCATGTCAGTACTCTCTTATTACAATCCAAACAATTTGAATTTTATAGTTGCTGTCTTTTTACAATTCGGTCAATTTGAACTGTATTTGACGCTGTCTTTTTATAGGACTTTAAGAGGAGTAATGGTAATCTATTTTTTAATCGGTGACTTTTCTGTTAAAAAGGTTGTTTCCGTTTTTAGAGGTTGTTTCAAAACAATTGAAAGGCCGAACGGGTAAATTATTTAGGTCAAGGTGCCCAACAAGGTTAAGATCAGGGGGAGAATTTTAGAGTAGTTTTTAATAGCCGCCGTCAGCCTCTCAACGGCTATTATTTAGGCGCTCTCCTTTTTACAGTTCAAAGCATTTGAATTGTATTGGCGCTACCTTTTTTACGACTCGAAGAGGAGTATTGAAGAAGTCTTAATCAATTTTATTGGAGTAAATTTTGAAGCAGGAAATGATATGCGTGAAAAACTTTGAAGTGGTTTGGGTGCTGGATAAAACTGAAGAGTAGAGCGAAGAGAGTGCTTTTTTGTTCGTGCCGGTGTTTTCGAGAGATATGAAAAAATTCGAGAGGTTTTGAGAGGTATTTTTGTTCGTGCCGGTGTTTTCGGAGGTTTTTCATCTATTTTGCTGATCTTTAGACGAATTTTAGCGATTTTTTTGCTCTAAGAGGGATTTGAAGAGACTTGTGTAAAAAGTTTTGTTGAGAATATTGACAAAAAATTTAGAGATTAAATTTTTCTTAAGATTTTGTAGTTTTTCGTTATTGTTTCTAAACTTAGACAAGTTTTGTCGCCTATTATGACTTGACTATATTTTAAAAAAAATTCAATTTGAGGTTTTTGTTCAAATAATTAATGCTTTTTGTATTCGTTTTCAAATTGTTAAAGCATTTGGGGAGGCCTATGGTTCGAATTAATGGTTCTAGATGTTTTGGCTGTCTTTTAAATGAATTGATTTTGAGTTGTTTTTGTTGACATAATTGAGTAATTTTAGGGAAATTGTGGCCAATTTTGTCTTCGATTTTTTTGTTTATTTATTCTGACTTTTTGCTTTTCGCTACTTATTCTTGTCGAATCTTTATTAGCTATTCTAGAGTTGTTGCTCCGAAAAGGTGCCGCTGGAAGTCAGGCAGGAGACTTTAAGCAAAATAAATAATGCAAATTTCTAGTTAAGTTCTAGTTCTTTGTTTTATTTTTTTTTTGTTGTTTGTTGGTATAATCCTGCCGGATGACGGGTGAGTGAATACTTGATAAGAAGCTATAATAACGGTTTTAAGATAACGATTGGGAAGTACAATTTTTGCAGCATGTAGATAGTTAGCTAATTTTTGTAAATTTTGTAGAATGTTTTTTGATTTTGACCTTCATTTTTTTCCCTTACCTCCGCTTCAGCTTTCTTTGCATTAAATATATTTTTTTGGTTTATCTGTCAATTGGGAGTTTTTTTAATTAATGACATCAGATGAATTTTTATTAGATTCTTTATCAGCTTCTCTATTGATACTTTTCCTTTGTTTTTGTTCCTTGTCATTGTTTCAAAATGATAAGCGTTATTAAGTAGAATTTGAATCATGTCATTTGGGTTGGTCAATTTCCTCCTTCGGGTCATTTCCGGATTTCGTCCGGCTATGTTTTTTGATCGGTAAATTGAGTGTTTTTCAAACATGATTTAAAAGTTATTGCCGCATTTGAAAAATTAATTGTTTTGGTCAAACGGCGGAAACTACTTGAAGATGAGGTAGAGTGGTTTTCCGTTCCTGGCGCTTTTGAGAGAGAGTGCACGCGATTGCCGTTTTAAATCCAATTTTCTGTTAGTTTTGCCATTTTTTCTTGACTTTAACTTTTTTTACCTTTTGTATTCTTTTATTTTTTTAACAGCATGTGGGGAGTGGTGTGGGAGTTGTGTATTTTTGTTGAAGAGAATTGAGTAAATTTGCTCACATTTCTGTCAATTTTGTCTGTTTTTTGTTTAAATTTTTCGTCTATCTCATTTGATTTTGCTGCGCTACTTTGAAGTGAAAACTTGAAAGCTGGTCATGCCACTTATTTTCAAATTTTTTGACACTTTTTTCCTTAATCAGGTCTTTCCAGACCCATGGGCCAGAAAACATCCTATGAGATTTGACAATAAGTTACTGAAAAGTTTTTAATGGTAATGGAATAATTTTTCAACTTTTAAATGTCACAAATTTTAGCAATTTTTTGATAAAACTTGCTTTTTTCAAGTTTTTAAAAAAATTTTTTGTCGTTTTTTAGATTTTTTCAGCCTTAAGAGCTAAAGAATTTCCTCTAGGGTTTGGAAATAGGTTTCTGAATAATTTTTAGATGAAATGGAATGTCTTGCAATCTTTTAGCATCAAGAATTTTAGCATATTTTTGATATTTTTTGCCATTTTTTTCCAATTTTTAAACATTTATAGGCATTATTCAGATTTTTTGAGCCTCAAGGGTCAAAAAAGCCTCCGTTAGGGTTTGATAATATGTTATTGGAAGATTTTTGTTGGTCATGGATTAATTTTCAAATTTTTGATATCAAGTGTTAGCGTTTTTTTAAAACTTCCTCTCGGGTTTGATAAAATGTTACTGCATAGTTTATAGATGTAATGGATTGTTCTTCAAGATTTTAATATCACGAATTTAAGCAATTTTTAGCAATTGCAATTTTTTGTTTTTGATTTTTTTCCGGCAACAGAGGCCCTGGGACCTCCTACAAGGTTTGATAATAAGCTGCTGAATAATTTGTAGAGTTAACGAGATTGTGATCAAAATTTTTTATGACTCCAGTTTTAGTACTATTTAAAAACTAACTTTAGTTTTAAAGTAATAAAATAACTTCAAGTTTTTGGAAAATTTTTATGTTCCAAGCGTATGAATCTTTATGGGACCAGTGAAACTATTTCAGGCTTGAAATAGGGATACTGGATAGTCTCTTGGAGACAATGAATTGGTTCTTAAGATACTAATGTCTTGAATTTTAGCGAGATTTTAAAATTTGCAATTTTTTCCAATTTTTTTTTCAATATTTTTTGTCCTTTTCTGAGTTTAACGACCATTACTGGCCAACGAAACTTTTCAGGTCTTGGAGATGGGTTACTTGACAGAACTTTTGGGACAAAAAATGGTTTTGAATTTTTATTGCGGAGTTCAAAACTTTTTTTATATTTGCCTTTCAGTTTTTTTCTTTATGATTTATTTATTAACAAGGTTAGAAAACTTGTTAAGTTGCAGTGTCGTTTCCAATCATGGAAGATATTCCTGTCTCCTTCTCTCTCTTTCGGCTGAAGTTCCTTTCCTTCTCATTCTCGTTCACATTTTATCTCTCTCTCTCTCTCTTTCTGTTGATTCCGCACTTCAACTGCTGTTATGTGGCGTAATGTCACCAGCTGCTGTTATGTGGCGTAATGTCACTTCAGCTCTCTGATCCTCGTTATCAATGAGTTATAGTTGAAATGTTTTTTTAATCATAAATGATCTAACAGGCACTTTTAGGAAACCATTGTTAATTGCTGTCAAAAGCAAATCGGTCAAGCGAAAAGCAATTTTTCGCTTGGCCGATTTTTCGTCTGACTCATTTGACTTTCGTATTCAGAAACGGGATAAAGAGGTAGCGCCCTGAGGACACTAAACCGTGGCTAGCTGTTGACGAAGCCAACCGCTCGCCGGTCGTTTGAGAGCAATTCGCCCGACGTTAGTCGGTTATGTTATTTTGTTGCAAACTAATTATATTACAAGGTCTTAGTAGTTTTTTCCAATTGTTTTTTTTTTGGAGTGGCAACCGGAAGTAAATTTTTTCAGATGCTATTTCAGTTTTTGTCAATTATTTTTTATCGTTTTTTTTCCTGTTATTGTTTAAAAATGTTTTTATTAACGATTAGCTGTTTTAGCTGTTTCTCTTTTTTTTCTATACGAATTCTTATTAAAGGTGGCTTGTGTGTTCGACTAATGCGTTTTTGTCGTTATTTGGATTCCTCAAAAGACAAGTAATGGTTTTTCAATACTTAGAGACTATTTGTCTCCATAATGTGATTCAAAATGATTTTTTGAATTCTTTTTGGTTTTCCCTTTTGTCATTTAGTTTGACTGGTCTCCTTGGTTCTCTATTGAGGCATTTTTAAAAAATGTATAGATTTGAATTGAAACATAATCGTTTTTTGACGAATTTGAGACTACTTGTTTTCAAAAAATATTGATTTTTTGGATTTCCCGTTTTTCTTTCATTCTATTTATTGTTCTGTCACTTAGTACCTTCTTGGACATCTAAGTGGATGAACCACAGTTTGATCAGTTTGAATGTGTTTGTTGTATCTAACTGTTTTCACGACTTTCTCTAAAAGATATTAATTTTTCGGATGTCAACGCTTTGTCTTCTTTTGCTCTGTCACCTAGTCTCATCAATGATAGGTCTCATTGGCTCGTTTATTAGTAATTGTTGAACCGAATTCTTTTTGTTCGAAACTGAAAGTTTTAATTACTTTGATACGACTTGCGTTAAAAAATATTAGTAATGTTTTTTTTTGGATTTTTACCGTTTTGTAATTTTTTTTGTTGTTTTGTCGCCTAGTCATTACTGACAAATCTCATTTGCTTTATAATTAGGCTTAATTAAATTCACCTAAGGTTTTCAGTTTAATTTTAATATTTTTTGACTTTGACACCATTTGATTTCGACAGCTCTTGAACTTTTGATTGTTCCCGGCTTTTGTTACTGTTTTTTCATCCAATTGTTTTCATTGAAGTTGATATACGCTTTTTATCTATCAATAGTGCAATGGTTCTTGAAGAGTTCAATCTTCAGTTGGATATTTTAATGAAGTTGATGTCATAAATTTCAATTGCATCGTGAAAACAGGTTTTTTTCGAAGGTTGTTTTTTGTCCTTCTACTTTCTCACTGGTTTTCTACAAAGCTGGAATTTGTTCTTCAGACTCACATTATGTAAATGGCTGTCGAAGTTGTTTTGACATTGTAACTTCGGTTACCCTATTTTTCTAAAAGGAAAATGATTTTTTTTTCGATTTTTGTAGTGCTCTGTTTACATTCGTGTCTTGCTATATATTTTGTTCATTGTGTGAGCTTTTCTTTTAAAGAGGCTGATAGTGTTGTCTTCAGTTTGTTCAATTCTGTAAAATGTAACTCGGGACTGGTCCTGCTATGTTTCTTTATTTTGCTTCAACTTTTTGAGCGCGCTTTTGTTTTACATTAGTCACGATCTTCACGTGACTACTGACTTACCTCACTCACTGTTTCAACTTTCACTCATTGAATTACGCAATGTAGTGAATGCGGCCAATGTCAGGTTAATTGTTTTCCTTTAAAAGCTGCTCGCCGAATTACAGCATTTTTTGACACTTAGAAAAATTCTGTCGATTTTTATCTCCTGTTTTCTGTTTCAATCACGATGTGCGTGAAGCGTGCCAACGGCCATTCTCTCTCTATGTTCTGTTCATGCATCGTTCTGAGAGCATTCCCATTCTATGTTCTGTTCGGGAAAAAAGTAGAACTGCATTTATTTTTCGCTAAGCAAGCTATTTTGTTTGAGCACGAGCGGCTTTATCAAAGCGGTATATTAGGTTTAACTATAACACTTTCAGCCAAAGGAGTTTGTCAAATAGCTTAGCTAGTAAGAGTATGCATCAAAGTATTTTTGACCCTCTGGAGCAAATATTTTTATTATAGCTGCGAAGCTGTAAGCTGAGCGAAGCTATATTGCGGTTCTCTTGGTTTTTTTTTGTTTCGTCGTCTGACGCTCTTTTTTCGTTTTACATTTGTTTACACAGCAAAGCTGAAAAAATCAAATTTTCTGAATGACTTCTTCCTCTCGCTAACGGCATTTGCGCGCGTGACGTCATTTCTCACTCGCTTTAGCAAAAGTTATTAGGTTATCTGCGTGATTAGATTTTGATCATACGTGACCTCACTCAATAAAATGACTTTTGCACTTTAAAACTTAAGTTTAGTTTGAATTTGTTTAAGGTCAACTCATCTGTGCAGTAAAGGTCCCTAATAAGAGGCTTCTGCGGAATGAATTTTAACTAGCTTTATTAATTTATCGCTGAATGTTTTTTAGCCTAGTTTTTTGAGCGGCGTCGATTTTTTTTTCAATTTAGATCTGTATCTGTTTCCATCTCTATTATATGGCACGCGGGTCTATTCCTTCGCAGCTATTCCGGTAATCTGCCGGCTATGTTCTTCAATTTTCTATAGCATTTTGGTAGTTTTTGTTTGAACTTAGTTGTTAAGTGGCTTCAGCGAGCTTTCGATATGATTAATATTAATCTTGTTGTGCTTGTTAAAGAAAATGCTGTATTTTTAATCGAATTTTGGACCGTCTCTATATGTTTTTTGCCTATATCTTCTGATTTAAAGATTTTTGCAATCATTTCTAATTGCTTTCGAACGAAGTCTGAAGCAATTATTGTCACCGCGGTGAGCTTTTTATGCGAGATTTTTGTTTGACCGTTAACTTATCGAGTGAATTTTGCGATCTTTACCTTTTGTTTTGCGTGATCTAAATTTCTCTCATTTACAAGTGTAAGCAGCTAACTCAAGTGGCGGCATGCAGTTCACTGCTGAAAGTAAAATTAGTTGCGTAAAAATTAGTGTGATTTTCACTTCAAGTTTTATTTGTGATTTTCGTGGTATATAGTAACTTCTAATGACGTCATTTGAAGCCCCCTTTAGTGAATTTAGTTAACCCATCTCCCTTGTAGCAAGCTGTGAAAGATTTGAGCTCCCGCTAGTCGTTCGATAGGAATTCTCCCGAAGTTTGTCGGTTATGTTTCCTGTTGACTATTTAATCTAGAGCTATTTGTCAGGTAATGCTATCAAAAAGTGAAACTTTCATGGTTATACAGGGCAGTTTTTACTAAAATGTATCAATAACTTTAAGATTTCTCGGTGTTTTTCAATATGTCTCTACAAGTACCTTGATTTTACATCTGATTTCCTTTCTTGGTTTTCTCTGTATGTACAGTTTCTGCTTTTTCAGCCAGTTGTTTTTTGAACGAAAACAATTTTACCATCAGTCGCAACTTGTGAGGAATGTTTTTCAATTTTTATCAGTTTTTGTTACCAGATTTGATTTTTCTAATTGTTTTTTTACTCTGTTATTGTTTCTAAAAGATAAGTTTTGTAAACTAAAATGTCATTTTTGTTTAGTGAGTACGATGTTTTAAAGATCTGTTTTTTTAAAGATCTGTTTGATCACTTTTTTTACTTTTTGATGTCAATGGGAGGCTATTTCGTAGTGATTTTGATCATGCCGTAGTAGTAAGAAGAGTGAAAATGGGGTAATTGTTTGACATGAAATTTTCAACTGCTTTTAATGTGAAGTGTGAAATTTGTGTTTAAATATTTTTTTTAGTTTTCGATGGAGAATTTGCACCTGAGACTTGTTTTTCTCGTCTCTTTACATATTTTTTTAAAGGCGGATACCTTTAGTTAATACCTGTTTGCTCTTGTTTAAACCCCTCAATAGGCACTATTGGTTTTTACAACTTTATGTAGAGATATCATTGGCCCCATAATGAGACACATTTAACGTAAATGATTGATTTGAGTAGAAATCTAACTGGTTTAATGACTATGATGCTACTTGTTTTCAAAAATTTTTTTGCAATTTTGACGGCTCTCATTTGATCTGTTTTTGTTTTTGGAAAAGTTTTGATAACTAAGGGATCTTTTCATGACCTTGACAAGACTCATTTCGAAAATATATTACTGATTTTTTTTGCGTTTTGCGCCTTTTGTAGATGTTTTTGTTCTCTTATTTTATCTTTTAAATGATCGGTCGCGTCGGCTCCCTAGTAAGACATATTTTGTATTTTGCGACTTTTGTAATCGTTTCATGACCTTGAGATCTCATTAATCTTTGTAATATCATTAATCTTTTTTATCTCATTAATCTTGTTAATAATGTCTCGTTAGCTCTCTAAATAAGCATATTTGGGTTCATCTAATAATTTTAATTCAATTATATGGTTTTGGTTTCTCTGGCGTTTCTTGTTTTCGGAATAATTTGTTTTACCGGCTTTTCTGATCTACCGCGCAGTCTCATTAATGTATTTTGGCTCTGTGATGAGGTATTTTTGATTCCATTTAATTTCCTTCTATTCATATCTTACAGTTTTCACAACTCTAACGCAACCTGTTTCCTGAAATTATTTGTGATTTTCTCGATTTTGGTTTTCCGTAATTATTTGTGTTGTTCTGTCACCTAGTCTAACTAATCGGAAAGTCTTTTTTGGTCTCTAATGAGTCAATTTGAAATCTATTACTTCTGTTTTTGAAATTTTTTTTGTTGATCGGTCGCTTAGTTTCATGACAGGTCTGCTTTGCTATCTTCTGAGGCATAATTGAATCCATTTAAGGATTTCAATTAATTGCTGTTGATATTGTTGTTTGTCAAATTTTTGTTTAAATTTTGTTTGTTGCCTCTTTTGCTACGTGGTCCCTTTAGTGTTATTAAAATTTCTATGTGCTTTCTTTTGACGGTCAGTGCAATACATATTGAAGATTTTGAATTTTAGTTGTTTTTTGACGTTGATATGTCGTCATTTTACTCCGTCTGTTGTTTTCTACGACGTTTGTGTTTGATTTCTAAAGTCCCAATGTGTAAGGTTGTTCTGACGTTGATGTTGTTAGACCTAATAACTTTTACAACCCTGTTGTTCGAAGGAGAAATGATTTAAGTTTTTGATTTTTGTGTTCCTTTTTGTTTTTGTGGATATTTGGTGTATGATGGGTGAGAGGGTTGACAGTATTGTTTTTAGCTTGTTGATTTCTTTGAATTGTAATTGAGGACCTGTTGTGCTATGTTCCTTGTAAGTTGTTCACACATTTTTCCATGACTTTGAGCTTTCAAAACGAGATAAACAGGTAACTCGCAGTTGGCAATAAGTTTCATCAGAGGCCCTCAGCTTGCTTTTGTAGGTTGTAAATTGTTTAGTGTGCTGTGAAGGCCTAAATTGAAAGTGGAAAGGTCCTTTTTGATAATTTGAGGTTAAATTTTTGCAGTTTTTTGATGTTAGATTTTGAATGGGTCTTAAATTGACGTTGGTCTTGGTTCATCTCTTTTACATATAAGAAATTTCCTTTCGTGGTTTCATTTTGGAGCCCAGCTTTTGGTAATACCAACTTAAACGCAAAATATTGTACGGAAAATATTATACTGTAATTTTTTAAAATGTTTTTGAAAATATTTTTATCGAGTATTTTTTGTACTCTTAGTGGTCAATAAAGTTTGTAGTGGGCACTTTGTGTGTGGTTTGACGGGTCCCCTTTTGGTAGCACAATTTTGTTTTTAGGGTTCTGTTTTCAAGAGGGTGGCATTTCAAAAAGAATTTTGGCTAATTTGTATTTTGTCATTTCTGATTTTTTCATGTTTTTCTGAGCTTGCCAATAAAAAGTTTTTGAGTTTAGTACTGCATTCATGCTTAGATTTTAGTATAGCAGTGTTGGTATGGAAGATATTAGTACCTAGAAACTTTTGTATTTATTTGCTAGTTTAATCTTTCCATTCTGTTCTTTTGCTTGTCTGCTATAAATCAAGCAGGTTTTTCTTTCATGCCAAGTTTTCCGGTCGTGTTCTCTGACATTTTTTATCGCAAATTTTGGTATTCAACATTGTGATCCCAAAAATATCGACAGTTCAATTTTAATTATTTTTACTTTTCTCTCAATTTGTGAAAATGAGTTCGGCTCGTTATGTTAATTGATCTGCTGGACAGGTTGATGAGCATTTATTTTTTTTCAGTTCTTTGGAATGTATTTCAGGACTTGTCCTGCTATGTTTGTTTTGGAAATTTCGAACTTCAAAATTATCAAATTTTTCTGAGGAAGCGTTTGTCTGAACTATTTTTCTGGAGAGATCAGAATTTCTCAATCAATTTACTTCTAACATTTTGTTAATTGAAACGTTTTATCGACCTCCAGCAGACATAATGTTATTGATACCTGCAAAATAATCTGCAATACTAACCTGTTTTCAAAGCCACATAGTGAAAAGTTTCGTGTCTGCATTGACCACATATGAAAAAGAATCCTTTACAAATCTTGTATGCAAAGCCTTTGCATGGAAATATCGGAGAAAAATTTTAAATTTAACTTGATTTTGGTTTGAATTTAAATTTTAATGTTTGCAATAGTCGTGAAATTTACATGTTAGAATGAATTTTGCATCTTAAAAAGCGTCAATTTAAAGAAGGGCCCTTAACTAAAATGGTCAACGCTGCGGCAACAAGTCAACTCACATATGCATGGATAAATTCTGAAAGAAGTCAAACATCAAAGGGCATAATATTAAAAATCATCAAGAGGATTGTGTTGTTTCAGCCTGTCAATTGTGCCCTTTGCCATATGTCGCTCAGTGTCCTCCTTCTTCGGCTGCGGAGCTCTCTTCGTAGCTGGCACCTTCTACGGAGTCATTGCTGTAGGAAAAAAGTTAGTCAAAACGTTTACATTCACAGCCACGCTTTTTTAATGTTTTCCTTTAAACAGTAACCGAGCTGAGTATGGAATGATATCTGTATTGTATATCTAAGACTGCTTTTTAAACGTAAAATAGTGGCAACCCCATTTCTTACTGAGATGGTCATGCCACTTCTGATTTTTTTAAAAAAAAAACTGCAGGTCTGATTTTCTTGTAATATTGTAGATGAGACTAATTTCAAGCCCTCCGTGTAACGCAAATTGCCAAATTAGAGGGTGAGTGGCCTCTCCATTTTATTTGTGCTTTTTTAATTGATCTTAAACGCAATTTGTAGCAAATTATTGGGGTACTGTGTTTCCTTTAATGCGATTTTTTGCCTGATGGTTTTTTCGCGTCACCGATTTTACTTCTCATCCTCAAACAGGATAAACTGGGAAAGCGTGCTGCGTGATCTAAATTTCTCTCAATGGCCGCCCTTATCTTCCCAGCCCGCTATTTTAGCGCTTCTTTTTTTTAGAATTCGAAGTATCTGAAATGTATTAGGGCGCTGTCTTTTTTAACATCTGTTCACACATTTTCATGATTTTTGGAGTCAAATTGAAGTGATGATTTTGGTCACGCCGAAACAGGAAGTGGAGCGAAAAAGCAAGTGGTTTTGCGGCGTGAACGTTTTTCGATCTAATTTTAAAGTAGAGTGAGCGTAGGGTGTTTAAACAAAAATTCGCTTTCTAGCTGGTAGTTTCTTGCGGCATTTTGGCATTGACTTTTACTGATTTTTTATTCAAAATGGTTTTCCTAATCCATTCATATTCTGGTCTATGTGTAGTTTTTTGT
This sequence comes from Convolutriloba macropyga, assembly GCF_964194025.1. Classification (NCBI taxonomy): domain Eukaryota; kingdom Metazoa; phylum Xenacoelomorpha; order Acoela; family Convolutidae; genus Convolutriloba; species Convolutriloba macropyga. The sequence goes on along the minus strand of NC_134474.1, from coordinate 48,757,508 downwards.
TTAGTCAATGTAAACTCTTTGAATTGTCAGGATTTGTCCTGCGTTGTTTTTTACTTCGTTAAAAATTTGTTTCGCTTTACCTTGGTTCAGTATTTTGCATGAAAACTTTTCTTTCGGCTTGTTTCATTCTTAACCCATTCTGCAGAGCTTTTAAATAGAAATTGCTCTGCAATTCAATATAATATAAACAAAATTAGTATTGAAAGACGAAATCAAAATAGGAACATGATAACGCCATGAATCTCAATTTTAGATGCCCGCTACTTGAACGTTGTTCTTAAAAGTTTTAGTTAACATCTCTAATGCGTTTTGGCATTGATGCTAGCTCCTGCCTCCTCATTAAGAAACAGGAGTGTGCATAACTACGAAATCCAATCAAATTATTTGGCACTTTAAAAATGTTCTTGTTCATCAATCAATTTTTATCCTTGTTTTTCAATACCTTCAATCTCAATACCTTCAATAACTTCCTGGGTATGATTTAATATTTTGAGCTGATAAACTGGACAGGCAGCAGTTTTAAATCTTCAGGTTTTGCATTTTTTGTTTTTTTTTGGCGCAATTTTGGCAATGTTTTTATCCTTCGTGAAATGTCTATTGTATTCGACGTTGTTTTTTGGTTTCGTGCAATTTTTAATTCAATGGTTTTGGTTTATCTTTTCATTTGATTGGTTTGGTTTTTGAGTTATTTTTGCTATAGAGGACTACCTAAATTGTCAAATTTTGACCCACTTTTGTCTCTGTTTGACGTTTTTATGGCTGCTGCTTCTTCTGTTTTTATAGCTGCTATAGCTTTTTTGGTTTTGTTGTGTGACTCTCTTTTCCGTGTTTCATTTGTTCTGGAACACTCTTTCGCTTAACTTTTTGCAGTGAATTTTTCACGCTTTATTTTTTGATTATCCTAAAAATTATCGAATTCACAAATTTGTTTTGCTAAAACGAAATTAATTGTAACCTGATGACCTGGTAACAATGACAAGAGCCTGATAGCCGAGTGGTTAATGCTTCCGATTCGTACGCCGAGGATGTGGGAATGATACACTGATACACACTCAATATTTTAGGTGCATTGTCATCACTTTTTGCGCCCAAAAATGTTTTCAATGATACACTCGTTACATCGACGTTTTTTAGGTGGCAGAAATAATTTCTTCCAACTCTTTCAATATCTAGTTTTTTTTAAGCTATTCTGGCAGTCTACCAGCTATGTTTGTAATTTCCGCGAAGTTTTTTTTGCTTGATCAATAATTTTCAACAGCCGCCGTCTGCCTCCTAACGACTATTGTTTAGGTGCTCTCCTTTTTTTAACTCTTTTTTTAAAACTCGCTTTAACTTTTGAACACGTTTTCCGTTTTACATAAGTCACAAGTTTCTCGTCTGACTCGTGACTTAACTCACTCACTGTTTCAACTAAATAGATTTCACAATTTTTCACGCATTGATTTTCGCAATGTAATAAATACGGTCAAAGCCAAAAGAGCAAAATCAAAAGAAACGGGATAACCCGATGAAGCCCTGACTTTAAGTGATTAAAGTTCATTAGTGATAGTGCATTAAGTTATCGAAGTTCAATAGAGCAATTGCTAGATGACATAAGTTTTAAGCCTAATAGCTTTCAGTTGAGAAGCTGAACTAAGTATCGTTTTATAATGTAACTGAAACTGCTCATCGATTTTGAACACTTACTGAAACCTAGGAAAAATCTGTCAAATTCTGTCTTCATTTTTTCTGTTTCAATCCCTATTTTCCGGCAATCTTCCCGTTATGTTTTTGATTTTTGCCCGGTTTTAGCTTATTTCTGCTCTCTTACTACTTAGTATCATTGATGAAAGATCTGATTGATTGCTTATGAGGCATACATGAACATAATTGGTGGTTTTGCACTTGACACTTTTTCTATCAAATTTTCAGTTAATTTTTGAGGTTTGCTACTATTTCTTGTATTTTTGCTACTATTTCTTGTAGTTGGTACTATTTCTTGTAGAATTTTGCTACAATATTTTGTACTGAAACTTAGGAAAAATCTGTCAATTTCTGTCTCCTTTTTTTCGGTTTCAATCCCTATTTTCCGGCAATCTTCCCGTTATGTTTTTGATTTTTGCACGGTTTTATCTTATTTCTGCTCTCTTACTACTTAGTATCATTGATGAAAGATCTGATTGATTGCTTATGAGGCATACATGAACATAATTAGTGGTTTTGCACTTGAGACTTTTTCTATCAAATTTTCAATTAATTTTTGAGTTTTGCTACTATTTCTTTTAGTTTTTGTTGCCTTTTCATTTAATCTAATTGTGAACAGGTCTTTTTGGCTGCTGATTGGGGTTATGTTAATCGATTTAACTGTTTCTGTTCAAAGCTAATGCTTTTTTATGATTTGACAATTTTTTCGATATTTTTTGTTGGCCACTTATTGACATATATTGACTTATCTCTTAGTCTGAGTAATGACATTGAGTATTGGTTGCTATTGACAATAAAATTAATGGAAATAGTTGTTTTAGACCATAGGTACTGTTATTTTACACAATTTTTTTTCAAAGTTCGGTGTGGCGCACTTTTGGTCAACTTATTTGCTCCAATTTTTAGCCAACTTTTTAATTGACTGAGATACCGTTTGTTTTCGAAATGATCGGGTGAGTTGTGAATCTTGCTAAATAGTATTTTATGACTTCTAAGGTTTTATTCTATGCTTTGAGTAAGAATTTTGGCATGTAGTTATGTGGTTGTCTTGCTTTGAGGCCTCTTGACTTTCAAAAATACTTTTTCGCCTCATTCATTTTTGCCATTTCTTTAGTTTTTCCTCCTTTTACTTCATTTGTTATTAATTCCCGGAGGGTTGTTGTATTTTGTAAACAATCTAAGGCTGATTAGAATCAATGTTTTCATAATTTGATGTTAATAATTGTTCTTAAAACACAAGACTTTTTTCATATTTTGTACGTTTTTGCTTATGTAGGGTCATGGGCTATGTGGAATGTCTTAGTTTAATTGTGATGTAGAAATTAAATTTGCTGGTTGTCAGGACATTAGTTAATTAAAATCTTTTGAATTATAATTCCCTATGTTTTTTTCCCGCTATGTCCCGCTATGTTTTTTTATGATCTGTGCACACTATCAGTGAGAAGTCAAATGAGAGTGCTGATTTTAATGACTTTGGAGTAGTAAAAGGAGTGAAACAGTGCGGAGGTTTGAAGCGAGATTTTCCAAGTAACTTTCAAATGGAGTGAGAAGTTGGTATTTGAACAAATTTTAGGTTTTTGGAAGCGACTTTTTTCACGTGCGGCAATTGGACTACTGTTTCACCTTTTTTGTTGTCTTATCACTTAGTGTCAATTATAAAAGTATCATTGGTTGCTAATGAGGCATAAAGTAGCCTCATTAGGTTTTGTGAGCTTCTGGCTAGTGGTTTCCATGGCTCTCACTTTAATTGTTAAAATATTTTAATGATTTTTTTAATAGCCGCCCTCATCTTCTCAGCCGGCTATTATAGCGCTCCTTTTTTTTCACTTCGTCGAATAAAAAAATGTTTCGCTTTACCTCATTTTGCCGCCTTTTCAACATTTTGCGTGAAATCTTTTTGACTTCTCTAGGCTAGTTTCTCTCTTCTCTCATTCTGCTAAAAGTGATTTTGAACATCAGTTGCTCAGCAAAGCAATTCAAAATGAACAGAGTCAGTATAAAAAATTAAAGTCAGAAATAGAAACGGGATAAACCCATAAAGCCCAATTTTAGATGCCCGCTATTTGAACGTCGGTCCTATAAGTATTAGTTACCTCTCTTTAATGCTTATTGGTGTTGATAGTAGCCCCTGTAGCCTCTCTCCAAGAAACAGAAGTATGTTCAACTACGAAATGCCATCAAAATAAATCGGACTTAAAAAAATGTTTTTGTACAAAAATCTTTTCTTTTCAATATCTTCTGTTTTTTCAATCCCAATCATGCTTATTGGAATCAACGGCGGCTATTTTCCGGCAATCTGCCGGGTATGTTTAGTTTTGAGTGTATTTGTTGTACTTTTTTATTGTAATATCAATTAATCTCATTAGGGACAGGTGTCATAGGTTGCTCATGTGAACTCTTTTAACCGATTGAATTGTTTCATTTCAAAGCAAATTATTCCGATCACCTGGACTTTTATTGTTTTCAAGAAATATTGAATTATTAATTCTACGAGTTTATTTTGCTCTATTTGTTGTCTTTCTCTTAGTCTGCTTAATAAGAAGTGCCGTCGTTTGCTAAATATGCCTAAGTTTTACTTTTTAGCTGTTTTTTTAACTTATGCGCTGTTCAATTTAAAAAAAATAGTGCACTTTATAGTTGTTCGTATTGTACTTCTTGCTCTTCTATCACTTAATCTCTTTAATGGTAGGTTTCGTCGGTTGCTATTGGGTGATAGGTCAATCTATTTAGTAGCTTGAGTTAATAGCAATCGTTTTTTAAGATTTCAGACCGTTTTTTCTGAAAAATAAGTGTTGATTCTGTGGTCTTACGTGTTTTTGTTTTTGTGGTCTTGCAGCTCCATCTCAAGAAACATTTAATTCCTATTTGTCGTCTGGTGTAATTTCAATCAATTTATTGGCTCCAACTTTCAGCCAACGTTTTCATTCGCTGAGATACCATTTGTTTTCCAAATGTTTGATTTTGCGAATATTGCCTTCATTTGTAGTTATATTGTCCGTTTTTCAGCCATTGGATCTGCTAAAAGGCATCTTGTGACTTTCGAAGTTTTATGCTATGCTGTGGATAAGGATTGCTTCTGACATGTAAATGTATGGTTTCCTGGCTTTGACGCCACTGATTTCCACAAGATTTTCGATTTTGTTTATTTCTTTTTGCCTTTTTTGTTTTGTCTGCAATGATTCTAACCAGACTTGTATTATGTACTGATTCTAAGGATAGGTAGAGTCTATGAAATAGATGATTTTTCATAAATTATTGTTATTCTTAGCTTTTCCTAAAACACTGGTAAATCTTGAAACAATTCTAGTTTTTGAGTTTTTGTTCCTTTTTTGCGCATATGGGATCAGGGGCTTTGTTGACCTTCTTAGTTTGATGTTGCTGTCTAAGAACTTTTCGTCAGCTCATTAGTTAATTCAGAAATTTTGGATGGTAATTCAAGACTTATCCTGCTTATTTCCATAGACTATATATTGTGTAATTGAATGAGTGAAATCATACCAGTTGAAACATTGAGTGAGGTAAGTCAATAGTCAAACGTGAAAATCGCTACTAATGTAAAAACGAAAAACATAATTTAAAGGTAAAGCGAAATGAAATACGCAGGACGATTTTCGTTTTTACGTTAATCGCGTTTTTCACGTTTGACTCCTGACTTAACCTCACTCAATGTTTCAACTGGTATGATTTTGATTTATTTCACTCATGCAATTACGCAATGTATGGTCTCTGTCAAAAGAGCAAAATCAGTTAGCAAGTTAGGTTATCAAAGTTCCTCAGAGCGATTGCTAGCTGACATTAGTATTAAGCTTAATAGCTTTCAGTTTAGAAGCTGAATTAAGTATAGTTTTAGAATCTAATATGACGTGTTCTGAGCTTACCTTTTTATAGGCTACTTCTGGAACTGTCTTATGGTTGTCTCAAGAATATAGGTTACTCTTATGGCTTACCTGACTAACTAAAGTTCTAGATCTCTAGTCTGTTACTCTTCTATCTGAGCTTCAGTAGACAGTGCACGGGCCCCAATGCTAAAGTCTAACGTATATCTCAATACTAAACAAGAGCGGAGTAGAGAGAGAAATATACTTTATTATTATATCAGGTTTGAGACTAGTACCGACTAACGGGGTTGACTAAACGGTTCTGAAGGGAAAACAGGTAAACATTTAAGGAAAGGTATTTTCCCTTTTTCAACCAAGCAGGGTTGAGTATTTCAGTCTTTATTTTAAATAAAGTCTTCAAGTCTTTTGTTGGAAGTCAACATTGACTCCATCTTTCCGGGGTTTAGAGTTTTTTGAAAGTAGACAGTGCACGGGCCCCAATGCTAAAGTCTAACGTATATCTCAATACTAAACAAGAGCGGAGTAGAGAGAGAAATATACTTTATTATTATATCAGGTTTGAGACTAGTACCGACTAACGGGGTTGACTAAACGGTTCTGAAGGGAAAACAGGTAAACATTTAAGGAAAGGTATTTTCCCTTTTTCAACCAAGCAGGGTTGAGTATTTCAGTCTTTATTTTAAATAAAGTCTTCAAGTCTTTTGTTGGAAGTCAACATTGACTCCATCTTTCCGGGGTTTAGAGTTTTTTGAAAGTCTTCTGATCAGTATAATAAGTCAATTTCTCTTTATTCTCTCTGAATTCTTTTTTGGATGTGTTGCTTTGTATTTCGTTCGTCAGTAGGTCGGTTCCCAGACACAGGTTGCCCAAAGAGCAAGGAGTGAACATCAACAACCACAAAAGTATCTATTCCATAACCACATCCAGTGGGTGAAGATCCTTCCGGGTAGGCCCAGTGTTGATGTTTGATGTTGAAGGCGTTCCTGATGTCTGTTTTGTTTGTTAGTTGTTTAAGGTTTAAAATTTTAGATTATTATTATGTTTGGTGTTATAATTGTTCGGTTATACCTAGTATCCCTTCCGGTTGGAAAGAAAAAACAAAATGATTTGTTCAAAATGTTATATGGAAAAATCGTTGTTCAAAATGTTGGTGGAAAAATCGAGAGTAGGGAGGTAGTTTGTCAACGAAAAGTTGGTTGACAATAACGAGAAATGTTAGTGACATTTGACTGTTTTGGTCATGTTGGATTTTGTGACTGAAGATGAACATGTATTATTACGTTTGATGTCTCCCGAAATCAGGAGTTATTCTGATGCAAATTGCTTCTAACGAATTGTTTCGTCATACTTTTACAGATTTTGAATTTGTTAGATGTCACGATCAATGTTCACTTGTTATTGTTCGCGTTTTTCGTGTCTGTAAATTTAGTAAAGGTTACAGATCTCGCTTATAGTTTGTAATGGGTATGTGCAAAAATGTCCCATTGCCTTATTCCCATTAACGGTTATTTCATCATTGGATAAATTTATTTAGTTATCCATCTACGCGCTTTATTTTTTAAAGATTCGCCTGATACGACACACTGATATTCAATCTTCAAAATAATTCTTTTGGTAATTATAATTCCTTTGAGAATTATATCATATTAGTTGTTAATAGGTGTACTGTTGTTAGTTGTTACTATAGAAGGATGCATGTTTATACATGCGATAGTGTCATGTTATTATTTACATGTGTAAAAATCATGTTCTAATTGTTATATTTATGGTTTACAATAGTCAGGCTATAAATTAATAAACTGAGTTATGTATTTGTCAAAATTTCGTTATGGAAATTTTCGAATTGGAAATGTACCTATGTTTCTGTTTGTTTTAAGTTGTATATATTTTATCGTTTATACGTATCAGATTTGTGTATAAAATACATTTCATATACGATGTTATTGTGAATACCAAACTTTGAGCTAAGTGTATATAGTAATGTTATTACTGAAGTTGGTAAAGTTGTCATGTCATGACTCAACTTATTGAATAACTTTGTACACGTTATGTGTTTAACCTATTATGCATGTCTATTACATAATACGTATAACCTATATTGTGTTATTATACACTGTGTTGTGCATATTACGCTTGTTACACTTATTTATATCTGTTCGTATTATTCATACTACAAATTATAAGTTATTTTTTGGTATTTTCTTTATTTACAAAAAGTGCATATATCTAACTATGGAAAATCTTTGCATATGTACATGTAGATTTCTATCAGCTAAGAGTAGGATAAGTTTTCTATAAAAATAAAAAAAAAATTATTTCTATCTAAAGTTTATTACACATCAAGTGTGATAACCAAATTGTTATACCTATAAGGGGTATAAACTGGTTTACAATTTGTAGAGGGTGGTATAAATGGAGAAGATTGTACAAAGTTAATAAACGGTGATGTTCAAACAGTTGAAGTTTAAATTTTTACTGCAAAAAAGAGGAAAGCATCTATGCAAGGATATATTCATAGTTAGGTATGAAAGTGGAGTTTATTCGACATTGTTACTTGTTCTTCAGTCGGTGTCATTACAACTTGTCCGTTTGTTTGGGATGATTTGTTCTGTCCCTATAATGCTTGTATTCCTTAAGGAAATGTTCGTCTTTTGACAGAAAATGTGCGAGTAAATCAGTTATATCGTCAATTGGTACGTCAGTTATTGACGCTTTAACTGTGTTTCTTATCTCTTTTTCAGTTTCCGTTACTTTTCGTTCGTTATTGAATTATTCTATTACTAAAGGCTTTATTCGTTACGCTGCCTTCTAAGTGGTAAGTGTGATACTCTTCAGACGGTTCGAGCGCTTCGATTGGTACAATTAGTGGTCGTTCCGGTGCTTCCTTGGGTTGAAAAATGTAGTAGTTCTTAATGGGGTCAAAATTACGTAAAGTCCCGATAGTATAGTTCCATTTTAGCTTATACCCGTAATTTAAGAAATACGGTGTGGTCAATTGATCGTTAATATGTATGTAACTCTTAGTAGTGTTCATGTTCTTATCACGTAGGAACGTATAGTATATTAAGTTGTGTATCAACTTTGTTTCGTGTACCCGGTAGTGGTTGTTTTGTACATCTTTCGGTGTTGGCTGTAAGGAGTTAAAAGATAGTTGGAAAATTTGATGTTCGAATACACTGTAAGCCGAAAGGTCTTGTGATGCCTTAGCTACAAGGTAGTCAAAAGTACAATTTACTGGTACCTTGAACTCGTAGTCATAGTCGAACATGAAGCGTTCTGTTAGACTGTAGAATTGTTTTAAGATGGTGTATGTTGACTGATGCAATTTATCTCTTCCCATATTTTTAGTACTACGTTTTACAGTAGTAGTATTTTCGGATGGTAGAGGCGGGAAATATTCCGAGACTCGATCTTTCAAGTTATGTAAAGGTGTTATAACAAAATTATAATCACGGGAATCGAATGGCATTTCAGACCAGTTACGGTACGATAGTAAAGGATTATAATTACTGTTGTGTGGATTGTTAAGAGTTCTCAGGTCGTTTTCTTGGAACCAAAGTGTTTCCATGACAGTTGATGTGAGGGTTTGTTCATTGGTCGACTGGTGAAAGAACGATTTCCTATTGTTACTCCTAGGTGTAACTGCGTACGGAAACCGGAGGTTATTCGGTCTAATGTGATGTGGATTCGTTGCTGTCCAACTGTGGTGGGCATTGTTCTGTATTCTGTTAGTTGAGGTTGTGTAATCATCAGGTGGGGGTGGGCGTACTGGTGGTGGATAAGTCGGTAAGGGAGGAGAGACAAATGTTTCATTTGGAGTTTTGTTACTCGGTCTAGTGTTCTGGTAACTGTGCTTGTACCTTGTTCATTTGCTCTGTTGCGAAATGAATCTAGATTTCGTCGGGTATCCGACTGTCGCTTCTTACCAATGTGTTCTGATATGTGGTTCGCTTTTTCTTGTGGTGTACGGTGGTTAGTCTGCGTCTGTTGTGTAGATGTCGCGTTTTCCACTTCTATTCTCATTGTCGTTACTCTATCCTGTGGGTGATCAAAGTTATCAGTTATCATCCGTTTGCGTGCTGCAATCCGATGCATTATCGCGGATTGTCCCTGGGCTTGATCGTCCAGAGCCAGGGCTGAGTTCGCCTTCCTCCACATCATAGCTTAGTGGAGAGTCTGTTTTGTAGGGGGATTCAATTTCGTAATCCATTCTAGAAGCCATTTGCTAAAATTGTTACTGTTTAATACATATTCTCGATTATTACATATGTTACAATTATTATTTTCTGTTTTTGTTATGGGTTGATTGTTATTTGGTGTCGTTATAACTATTTTACACCAGAATTTTCCTGTTGCTATTTTTACCAATGAAGTATTGTTATATCAGTATGAATGGATATCAATGGATCAGTACTGAACGGTTAGTGTGATTTTGCATATCGTTACGAAACTTGTATTTATATTGCTACTGTTACATGAATTATGTGAAAACTACATGTATTTGTGAAAGATGAAAATGAGATATAAAAGCTGAGATTATAAATTGAATAGAGGTATTATAAAAAGAGGGGTTGAAAAAATTTTTGAACATCAAGCAGTATGTTGTACATTAATTGTATAATGTTAGTTGTTCGTGTTCTACGTGGTTGTTGTTAAACATCGTATGTATCTGCCGAAGGATTTTTAAAATATGTTACTTCATTCGTATGTGGTTGATCGTCATTTTTTAGCATGTCTAAACTATGGCTGCGGTTTTGCATTTTGTTAGCCGTTATTTTTAATTGATCAAAATCTATTGGTGGTGGATTTTGTATATCCAGTAGTTTAACTGTTGGTATTAGATGGTGTTTGTTTGTAGATTTATTAGATGGTTGTGGTATTTCATATGATGTTCACTGGTTCATATTGATTGGTGGTTCATACGGGTGTGTCTGAAATGATGTAGTTTGTTGTTGTATGTTAGGCGCACTAGGAAGGGGTGTGTTATGAGTTAAAGGTGTATTAGAGAATGATACGTTATTCCCCAAACATTGATATGCAGTTGGTGGAGTAATAAGTTGTGGTGGTAGTGTTTGTAGTTTGTTTTCCGGTATTGTTTCCAATGGTTCTACTTTCAGTGGTTCTTGTTTATATTTTCTTTCTGGTAATGGTGGTTTTTGTTTCTTTGGAGGTGAATTTGTTGTTCTTAACTGTAATCCTTTATCCGTTCTACGAATTGTGGTGTTATAATGTTTGTAGTTTGTATCTACATAAATTGCTGCAGGTTTATCAATATCAGTATAATCTGTGGTATGTGTTATGTCTGTTGAATGTCTGCGAAACGTATGTTTCTTTTTTGGGTTGTAATTTCCGTACTGTGTATAATTTTCATCGCTGTCGTGGCTATTTTCGTCTTCTTCTTGTATTTGAGCTACTAGTTGTGTGAGTGTTTGAGAAAAGATTCCAAATATTCCTGTAAGAAGTATTTTTGTTATGCTGGCTTGTTTGCCAATCGCTTTATGTATTGCAAAAGCGTTGTAGAATTTTATAATTAAGTTTGATAAATAGTATCATGCTTATCATTGCGTAGATTATTGCCATTTTTTCTAAGACGTACCATGGCCAACCAAAGATTGTTAGTATTTGTTCTTTAAGCCATGCTCCGTCAAAAATTTTTTTCCAGTTAATACTGGGTTGGTCGATCTGGAAGTTATATCCATTTATGTTCAGGTCTCTTAACCACTTTAGTGATTGTTCGTAGTTTTTATAAGTTTGTAGTAGTCCTAATTGTTCAAGTTCTAGTAATTTTTGTGCATTGGCTGATGTTGCTTCCTGTAATGGTTTTTCACGATCTCTCATGTATTCGTGTAGTAAATCTCGTTTTCGTTCTTGGATTAGTTGTTCTTTACTGTATATACCACTTTCTATTAAAATTGCTTTACTAAACATGTTGTCGAGTACGATTTCTTCAGGTGGTATAGTGTTCAATGTTGTTTCTACTTTTACAGGGTAGGGTGTTACTCTATATCTTGCTGTTCCTTCCGTGTCTATTGAGATTAGTTGGTCAAAGTTGCTGTGTGAACATGGGACTTTCTTTGCCCATAAGTATGTTTGTCTTGTAAGTTGATGTACATATTGTACTCTGTTCTTATACAGTATTGGTATTTTGTCATAACATTCTCGGGTTTGTGGTACATATAAAGGTGATAATTTTTTCGCGCATTTATACATTTTCATTACGTTTACTTCTTGTTTTACAAAGATGGATCTATCTCCAGTGAGGAGTGGTGTGTTCTTTTGTACTTGTGTTAATGTTAGTTGTCGAATATTTCTAGTTTGTTCGCAAATTTGTGAATAAAATTGTATTGCTTGTAGGCTGATTCTTGAATATATGTTATTCATGTAGAGGTCCATTTTCATGTTTAAATGTGTGTTTTCGTTTACGAAACCATAGTAATATTGTTTGTTATCTTCATCTTCATATCGTGTTTGTTCTGATATGATTTGTTTAGGTTTTATTTTTATAAATTTTTCATCGTCGAATTTGTCTTTCTTCTTTGTTACTTTTTGTCCTGTATGCATATCGAATCCGTATTCATAGATTATGTAAATATCGTCGTATTCTGTTTTGTGTATGGGTTGTAGTGATCCGCACTCACGTTCTAGGAGTGGGTATACATCAAATCTTGTAGCGATATTGTCTGTTTTATTGAATTTTGCTTGTTGTGTTATATCGGGTTGTTGGACTGTGGTCCATTCTGCGTTTGTTTCTATCCATTATCTATCTTCGTATTTCACCATAAATGCGTCAAATCTAATTAATTCGAATAATTGACAATGTGTTTGGGGTTCCCAAACTATTGTTGCTTTTGTGAAAGGTGTCGGTAGACATTCTCCTTTGCGGAGGTCGCATGGTAATTTTGTTCCCCAATATGATATTTCTTCAGTGTCTAGATTTAGTATTAGTGATACTTCTCGTATTTCTAATGTCGAATCTAGTATGTCTATTCTGTTTTGTTTTCTTGGTCCTTTCATGCAATTGGATTGTGCATTTTTAATTGCGTTTGGTATCCACATTGGGTTTGTATAGTCAAACTATACGTCCGTATGGTGGTACCATAGGTGTATCAAGGTCGAATTGTATTCTACCTTGCATATCTTCGATCTTTTTCTGAAGTGGTGGGTTAGCTATGTAATTGAATGAGATGTTATATCGTGTTGGTTTGTATCTTGTATTTTTAAGAAGGTTTATTCTAGCAAGTTCGTTACGAACTTCATCTGCATCTAGTATTTTTGTTCTTTGTGCGTCTGAGACGTAGTAACTTGGTCAGTTAGCTCTGATATAGTCGGTGTGTTGTGAACACCATTCTACGCGTTCTTTTATTGTTCCTGCAACAGCGTATGCTTTATTTCTACCGCTTGTGCTTTCGATAATAGTTGTACTTCAGTCTTTGTCATATCTAAATCTAGTGGTTTGAATTTACATGTGCTTATTTGTTTAATTCGTAGTATTTAACATTAGTTATTTCTTCTGCATCACAATCGTAGTGTTCAATGAAAATGTCTTGTGGTCCTGTTGCGGAGCCGTTGATATTCTGTCCTTTTAGTTCTACAAAGTCTATTTTTGTTTGTCGCTTTTGTCTTTTATTGTTCATGCCAAATTTTTCTAATATACTATCTGTTAATCGTTCTCTGTAGAAGTTTCAATTTCGTGTCCATTTATCGATGGCTATTTCCCACATTGCTTCGTAGTCTGAACTGTTTTTAAAGTTATCGAGTTCTTCGTTTTAGTGTTGTTGAAATGTTTTGGATGAGTGTTGATATGATTTTAATTAAATACATAGTGTTGAAGGTTATCATATTTTTGTTGATCAAATATGTGGTAATTATTAATGACTTTTTCATTTCTTGTTTTATTTTTATTTTTAAAATGTTTTATTTGTTGTTCCATTTTTTCATTTATACGATCTTTAATGCGTTGTTTAGCATCATTTTTTAGTCTTTGTTCTAATTGTGTTTTGGTTTCTACTTTCATATATATGTATATTATTATTATTAATAATATGAAAATAATAGCTTTTAGTTGAATCGACATGTGTATGACAGACCGGTGTGTGGATTATAGAATGTTGCGAATCCTAATGTCTGTTTTGTATATCTATCAAATTTATATATAAAATCGATGCAAATGAATGGTGCTTGTGTGGTTGTTACTATCGATGGTGTAGTTGCGTGGAACGGGTGATTAAAGACAGTGTGGTATTTAATTGTTGTGTTAAATTTAAGTTCGAGAGATGGTGTTGCTGAAACTTTAAGTGCTGCGTTACGTTGCCGATGTGTGAGATTTAAAGTGTTTATTAGTCTACTTCTTGACCAATTAGTAAGTGTATCACCGAGATTAGTGGGTCCGTATATTTGTGGAGGTGGATTCCAAGTTTTGTGATCTAGTGCGAAAAGATATGTATGTTCATTCGTCCTACTTTTAGTAGGGGGATTTGGGTTTAGTATCGGTGTTGATCTGGTTCTACTAGGATGGCTTGATGGTAATCTTATTTCTGGTATAAAGGATGATGGGGATAAAGCTGTATTTCATGGTGGCTGTAGGGAGTTTGTTAGTTCAACGTGTGGTACGCTTATAGAAGTGTTCGATGATGATGTTTGATTTGTTCTTTGTGGTGTTGTGTTGCTACTTGCGGAGTGTGGTGATGTTGCTGACCTGAGGGAACTATTAGGTGAGTGTAATGGCTGAGCTCGAAAATGTTCTTGAACAAAATTGAAATCTTGTCTCTGTTGAAATGTAGGGGGTAGAAATGGGTTTGCTCTCAATTCAGATTGAGTGGGTGTTTGGATTGTACTGTTACCAGAATGATCGCTTGGAGAACTTAAACTAAAATTGTGTAATGTTGGTGTTCCTGTTCTACTTGGTGGTTCTGAGTTTCCTGCTTCCATAGGTCTTATTATGTTAGATTCTATATCTGTTGAACCATATGAAACGAGTGTTGAATCTTGTGTTGGGAATGATAGCGAAGATCGACGTCGTGCTCTTAAGAGTTCTCTTCTTTCTGGGTGGTCTCGCCTCACGGTATATGGATTTTCGTTTCCGGAATTATCATCAATTTCTGGTGGAGTTCGTATATTTGTTAAATCTGTAACTTCGTTATGATGTGGTCTTTCCTGATTATTATTGTTACTTTGATTATTGTTAGACGACGCAATTTTTGTCGATTATTTTTTAAGCTCCTGAGCCAGGTCCATGTGGTGGGACTTGGACAAAGGGTGGTGAGAGTAGTATTAGTGGTCTTAGTTCTTGTTCTGGTTGTTGTGTTTGTGCTCCTAGATTAGATACCCAAATTTCGTTGTTTTCAAGTCTGAGTTGTAATTGATAAATTATAATGTTGCCGTATAATGGTGAATTTTCAGGAAATCCTATTTGTAAATAAAATTTTTGGGAGTGTAGTGTGTAATATATTGATTCTTCTATATCTGGTAAAGTATCAATTTTTATGGATTTATAAAATATTCTAGTAACATTAAACACATGCGTAAGAAGAAATAAATTATTAGTGCAGTTTTAATAAATTTAAAAATTTCTAGTTCTATTATATCTATATTGGACTTGCATATGAAATATATCGGAATGTACTTCATGCATTAGTTATTTTTTTGAACTGGTGGACTGGCGTAGATAACTCTACGGTTTCTAATAACTTCGTATATTGTTACTATAGCTAGATATGTTGAAACAACTACTATACACGGTATGAGAAAGATAGTTAAGAAAAATATTATTTTAGATAATATTGAATACGTTGCTATTAGTGCGTTAGTAAAAGTCAATTGTTGAAACTGTTTTTGTTGTTTTCTATATGTTTTGTGTATTTTATTATTTGTTTGTATATGAATGTTAGATATTATGGTTTTAATTTTTATCCGGTGGAATTGAGATAGAATGCTTCACTGAAGAGTGACAGTTATTTACTAGTGTAACTGACACTTAACGGTGTCGCACTATGAAAGTACTGTAGTTCCAAAATTATCTGTATTTTATGTTATTGATATATAACTATAACAATGATAGGTATCATTACTTATTTAATTTTTCAACTTGTCGTCTGACAATGTTACAGCGTCTTTTTTGCAAACTACTAGGAAAACTGTGTGTAATTTGGTTATATTGATACACTTGTCTGTGTTAATTTGTTGTTTTAGTGTTTCGAATTCTGTAATTGTTTCAGTACACGGTGCCGTGTTCTTTAGTATTTCAAAATGTTTTTCTCCCCAAAAGAGTTTTACTTCTTGTCCCGTTTCTGTTTCTCGTTCTATTATTAGAAGATAGTTTTTAGGTGAGATTCTACAGTTTCTTATTTTAATACTGTCATTATCGAAATGTATATGACAATTTGGTGGATATTCAAGTTCAATATAATAGTCTATTTGAACAACTATTTTTATGCAAAGTTGTTTTCTATTCAATGTTTTCATAAACTCTGACACTGAGATCATAGGTGGTTGTTCATTACCATGTTTACTGTAATGATGAATTAGTCTGTCAGAAATGAAATTAAAATAATTCAGGTTACCTGGTACTGATGAATCGATTGAGGCTGAAATTTTGATGATAAAACAGTTAATTGAAGAAGAAGTATTTTGTTTGTCTTAATTAGTTATTCGGAAGTTTCTCAAAAACTGTTTTGTCTTGGTCGAGAGAGTATGAATTTTTTTAGTTTCAGAAATGAATTGAGATTACGACTTTAGAAATGAAATGAAAAGAGGTTATATTTGTATTAAGACTTTGAATTCAGAAGTGGAATAATGTTTTGAGTAGAAGTTGGAAGTTTTTTCTCACTGAATATTTGAATTTATGTTTTTTTGTATCAGTTTAGCTGAAATTTTTCAGATTTTTCAAATGAAGCTGAGGTTGTGATTTGTACGAGACAAAATCGGAATTGTGATTTTTAACTCAACTGTTTGTTGCCTCTATAATATTCTTGGCATTTGTATATCTTCCGTTTTCTTTTCTTGGTTCTTGAAGTTGCCAATTTTACTAATTTACTGGGTCTAATTAGACTTTTGGATTCCGAGTTTTCGAATTATAAGATTCTTTCTGAAGTTACTTCAGCTTTGTTGTTATGATTGTTTTTCCCTTGTAATTGGTATGTTTGATGGTAGTGTGACGTACTTTTGTCATGGTATGTTAGAGGTAGTAATTAGTTACTTCATGGTGTTTTTGTTACTTGTTAACATTTAGCTTCAAGTAGGTTTTTAATCAATTGTGTAATTGATGTAGATGGTTGAAGTGGATGGTGACGTCTTTGGTGTATATCGTTAATGAGTTACCAAGTTGAGTTACCAAATTGGTATTTGGTGCAAATGGTGCAAATGTCAAGTGGATGGTTGGTTTGCAAACTGCAACTGTTAATTAGTTGTTTTGGTATCGACGTCATGTCGAACGTGTTTGAATGTATTATTGAAGTGTTGTGCAGATGAAGTGTTTACTTCAACTGCGAAATGATCTTTGTCAGATCTATCATGGTAATCACCATTTCGTTCATGGCGCTGAAAATGTTAATTGGTTTGGCATTTTCTGGTTGGTAATTGCGTCTGCAAGGGAGCGGTTTAGTCCCTGTAATTTGTTTGTAAATTCCTTTTATCTGTAGATGAAAGTGGTAATTTGTTCCTTTCTTTCTTTGTTCTGTGTTAATGAGGTCCTTGTTACCTTTTGCAATCTTTGTATTTTTTCTAATGAGGATACTAATGAGGTCTTATCCTGCTAATGAGAGCGTGTAATTAACGTCCGTTATTCGTATGACGTAGGTGGATAGTGACGTATTATTCAGGTAAAATTTCACTGTGGAATTTCCATTTAGCCTAAATGTCTGTTTAGCAGAAATGTTTATTTAAGTTTGGAATGTCTATTTAGCCGAAGGGCGTTTTGCTGATGTTACGCGTTAGAGGTTGTTTGATCAGTGTTATGAGCCAGAGGTCGTATGAGCGATGAGTAATGAGTAATCAATGTAAATTAGATGTCATGTGTTTTAGGTATTGGGCCGATGTGGATATTTAGTTGTCTACAATATCGTGTGTATGAGTACCCTAGATTGTTACATGGGTTGTTATTGGATTGTTATACATTACTGGATTGTAACACTTATTGGAGTGTTACGCGTATTAGATTGTTACGCTTATCGGATTATTACACACTTTGTTACACGCATTGTTACTCGTGCTTTATAGTTAATGTGCTTATGAAAGAGGAAGTCACTGAAAAGAGGAAGTTATTTAAAAGGAGGAAGTTACTATATTTGTAACCGTTTATATTTATATGTGCTGTGTTATTTTTAGCTTCCGTCTTGATACGATTCAGTCTTGTTATTCCATTTGTTACATTGTTATTATTTGTTGTTATTCCTGTTATTATTAATTGTTATTATTCCTTTTCCTTTTTATTACTTGTTGTTATTATTTGTCCTTTTGATGTTAATTTTATGTTCAATGTTCCATAATATTGGCATCTACAAAATGTCTATTCCATTCTGCGAGTCCTCTATCATGTTATAGCGGACATTGTTATTTGAACTTGTTTGTTATTTTGATTTTATTGTTATTTGATATCTTTGTTTATTGTTAAATCGTCAACAAACTCGAAACGTCTATTCCAGTTCCAAGCCTGTGCACATCCAAAACCGTTTGTGGTTTGAATATTGTTTTTTGTTATTCGTTTACATGAAATTACCTTTTCCATTCATTGGTGATTGGTTCAAGGGCTACTATCAATACCTATTTGTATTAGTGTATCCTGTTTGGATTTTTTACTTGTTATTTTGATTGTTTTGTTATTTGTTTTATTTGTTTTATTTGACGAATGACAGTGGAGTAGATAGAGGTGACTGTGTTGAGGACCTGATCGATGGTCGGTGATGAGAAGCTGTTGGTAATGAGCTGTTGTGCGATTGTTAAAGAAGATGATGTTTCATGATGAAAGTGATGGCGATTGAGGAAGGTGATGTTGTTTGAGAAGAAGAAGATGTTTAATACATTATTATTTTATGTTTTTTGGTTTCTATTTAGTTGTTTATTGAGATATCTCGTGTGTTCAAATTGTTTCATTAGAAGGTGTTAATATTTAGGTAAAGTAAATTGCTATTTTAATTCTATATGATCACTGATTAGGTTAGTTCATACACTAAACATTGGTTGGAATAATTGTTCGTAAATACGGGTTATTTAGTTATGGATTATAGAGGTTAGTGGTTAGGTGTTGGTTATTAACACTTTTCAGTTTCGATGTATTTTTATGTTCGTTTGTATTTTAATATTGATGTTTTCATTTGTTAATATAGATGTGCCTTTTCATTCTTTGTTTTTATTGTTCTGGTGGTATGCACACAAGGTTCGGGTTAGGGGAGTGTGCTATTTCTTTGCAGTAAAAAAACTGAATATTTTCAAAGAAGTGAAAATACTGAATGTGTTCAGACTAGTAGAGATACTTATGTATTCAAAGTAGTAGGAATATTGAATTTTCAGTTTACATTATTAGATTAGTAGGATGTGTAATAGATACGAAATAGAATAGAGGATGTTATAGAATAGAAAATGTTATAATAGGAAATAGAGTTCCAGAATATAATACTATAGTATTACTATAGGCGTATTTAAAATGTTGAATAGTACAATATGTAAATAATCGAAGACTGTTAACATTTGTGAATTAGATACAATAAAATAATGTTATTATTATTAATATTAGGATTATTATTATTATTATTTTGGTTGCTGTTTGATCATTTTAATAGTGTTATCTTCCTTTTGCGAAGATTGTACTGATGTGTACGTTCTTTATCTGATTGTTTTAGGTTTGGTTTAGTTCCAGTTGCCACATTAGGTTGTTTTAATGTTGGTATCTCATTTGTGAGTAAGTAGTTCTGTAATTCTATTTTGATATGTTTTTCTTTTGGATAATATGGTACAATGTGATTTTTGTGGATTGTAATCTGTTCTTTATTGTTATCCTTCAATATGTATGTTGTTTCTGTAGGTTTATCTATGATTAGATATGGTCCTGTTTTTTGGGTAACAGTTTTTTTGATACTCCGTCAACTTGTTGTTGGTTTGTTACTAATACAAAGGTATTCTTTTCAAGTGGTTTTGCTGTTCTGAATCTGAGATTCAGTTCATCTGTTAATTTTTTTCTGTTCTGTAGGATTTTTGTTATAGATTGATATGTGTCGCTATAATGTTTTTTTAATCTAGGAACCATTTAGCAAATGTTCCTTTTTGTAATTTTGCAATTTTTGGATGGCGAAATTGTTTTTCCAGATGGGTGTGTGCTGGCTGTGTGTTACATGCAGTTTTCTCTGATGGGTTACAATTTCCCATTTCATCTGTAGTTGATCCGAGTTTTATTTTCGTTGGTTTTCTTGCTTTTGGTTGAATACAACTTCATATGGCGACATGCCTAGTCGTGTTTGGTATTGTGTATTGTAAGAATATGGAAAGAATTTTGCTTTCCGTGACCAATTATGGTACTTTTCGTCTAGTAATGTTCTAATGAATTGTCCAATTATTCTGTTTGTTCCTGCTACTAGACCGGTCGTCCAGGGTGCATATGTTGTACTTGGTTTAAATTTGATTTCAAAGTAGTTACATAAATGTGTTAACTCAGTGTTAATGTATTCCGATCCGTTATCTGATCTAATTTCTTCGGTTAGTCCGATTTTCATGAACCAATGTTCGAATAGTGCTGTGAATGCATAGTGTGCATTATTTTTCGGTGCACACATTATCGTTACGTAATGTGAAAATGCGTCAACTATGACAAAGATGTAATTGTTTCCTTCAGATGTTGGGTGAATAGGTGCTTTTGTGTCAATCATTATCATTTCGTTGACATATGTCTTTGTGGATGCAAATTGTTCTTGCTTACTTTTTATTTTTGTGTTCGCGAATACTTTGTTTGTTTGGCATTGTATGCAGTCTGCTATCAGTATTTTGATCCAAATTGTAAGATTTGGAAAATAATATTTGTTCATTATATTTCTTTTTGTTTTTTCAAGGCCTCTGTGACCTACTAGGTCGATGCAATGGTTATTATAGATTGTGCATAGTAATAGTGTTAATGGTAGACAGATTCTTTGTATGGATTTTTTGTGAATATTGATAACAATTTTTATAATACCTGAGTTTTCATCAATTATAATGGATTTGAATTTGCGAAAGTATGCAAATAATCCTTTGTTTCCACGAATCTCCATTGTTACTGAGTGTGGTTTTTTGTTTATGTTTTTTCCACATTTTCACTCTGTGAAGTACAGGATCTAAGATTTGTGTTTCTTTGATTAAGTTTTCGGTTATTTTTGTTTTTTCGTCATAGAAATTGTCTGATATTTTTGCATTTTCATAATTTGTTTTCTGTAGTGTTCTTATGTTATTTATCAATCTGAGGTAATCATCATCATGATGTGTTGTGTATGGTCCTTTTTGATTTTTCTCAATGATTAGGTCATCTTTTTCTACAATCGGTGATTGCCAATCTTTTGTTCTCGGTTTGTATTTTGGGATCAGATTTGTTTTCGTTTCTGTATTGTATTTCTCGTAGGAGATTGGTTGATATTCATTTTTATCGATATTTATTTCGAACTAGTTATTGTGTATGTTAGCTAATACTGGGTAATGTGTTTTTTCTGTATTTTCGTCATTGGTATTGTTACATATGCTGTATTTGCATTCGAGGTTGTTTGTAAATGGTGTTTTTGCGAGAAAAAATTTTATGTCCTCTGGTATTTCTACTGTTATATCTCGTGTTTTTGTAAAATGTTCTTCGTCTACTGTTCTGCTTAGAAGGTCGGTGAGGGCTAGGTTTTTTCCTTCTGTCCAAACTATGTGTAAATTTGGGAATTTCATCAATATTAATTGGAATCTATAAACTCTATGATTTGGTTTGTTCTTTTGAGTAAAAAGATAAATTATTGGTTTATGATCTGTGAATAATACTATTGGGTGGTTTGAACCTGTTAGTAAAATTTCATACTCTGTTAGAGCGAAGATTATGGCTGAGCATTCTCTGATTAATGTTGATAGTCGCATTTCGATAGGTGTGAATAGTCTGGAATTTGCGGATACTAATTTCATCTTTCTTTCAGTTGGATGTTGTTATAATAATGCTGCTCCGGTGCCTGTGTTTGATGCATCTGTGATAATATAGAATGGTTTTGTAGTATCTGGCATTGTTAGTTTCAATTTGTGTGTTATTGTTCTTCTCATTTGTTCAAAAATTTGTTGATGTTCTTTTGTCCATTTGAACTCGTTCTCTTTGTGTAGAAGATTATATAATGGTTGTAATAGTGGTTGCATACCGTAAAGGTATTTCGCAAGGAAATTTATTATTCCGAGGTATCTTTGTAATGCTTTCATGCTTGTTGGTGGTTCCAGTTTTTGGAAACCGTCAATTCTTGACGTTAGTGGTTTTACTTTTTTGTCTTGAATGATGTGTCCGAGAAATTTGACTTTTTTCAACATGAAGTATGTTTTATCAGGTGCTGCTTTAAGATTTTCTTTCAATAATATCTTATGATATTCTATTAATGTTTCATACATTTGTGGGTATGAATTGGTTTGAATGAAAATGTCCTCGACATATGTAATTACCGTCCCTTTCCTGATTAAGGGATAGAGAAAGTGTGTTAATATAGATGCAAACGCTGCTGGTCCAATAGAGATTCCGTAAAATAGGCGTTTGAAACAATATTGTTCGTTTCCAATTGTAAAATGAGTGTATCTCATTGATTGTTCGTCTAAATGCAGGTTATATGCACTATTGAGATCAGCTGTCGTGAATCCGTGTTAGGGCTACATCAACTGGTTCAATCGGCCAGTTGCATTTAGATTCGTCAATCATGCTATTCAAGTATCATGCGTCTTATACTATTTTTAATGATTCTCCTTTTCGTAAAATAATTTCTGGATTTGTGAACGTGTTCCCTGTAGATAATTGTTCTTTGTTAACAGGTGCAATTATGTCGTATTTCTTCAATAAATCTAGTAATTTTTGGATTCTTTCTCGTAAGTGAATTGGTACTTTGCTTATTCTTTGTTTTTGAAAATTATATCTTTTTTCATAGGTAGATTCAGTTTCACTTTTGTTTTTCCAACGTCGAATTTTGTTGTTGCGTACACTTGTTTGTATTCTAATATGATTGTTACTATTCTTTCGAATTCTTCCTGTGTTAAATGTGAATGTTGAAAATCAAACATTTGAATGAACTCTTTTTCTGATGTTGTGTATTTGTTAATATCAAATTTGCATTTAAAATTAAGTTTTCTTTCAAATGTTGCTACTTGTTCAATTGTTTCGTTTTCTTGTATGTTTAGTATTTCGTTAATGTCGTTTCCATTTTCATATGTTAGATGATATAATGCTGAAAATAAGTCTATCGAATTCGTGTGGTACAGTTCTCTTTATGTTGTTTGAATGTAATGTTTTGATACATAAAACCAATTAGACCTATGTTAATTGTTACTTTATGTTGTTTTTTATTTATTAGGAATATGTCTATGAAGTGTTCTTTTTCTATCAATAAATCTTTTATGTCTGTAAATGATAAATTTTGGTATTTGTTTATCGGTTCAAAATAGTGCATTGTTTTGTATATTGTTTTTCCATTTGATTTTTCCATCTGTTTAAATATTTGTATGGGAAAAGTTATGCATTTGTGTTGGTCGCGTTCCAAGTATAATGGTTCTTTGTTAAAAATGGGGTATAATCGAGGGTAATAAGGATATCCCGTTGTACTGTTCATGAGGAAGATAGTGTCGTTATCCATAATTGTATTCGTATTTATTGTTAGTTTGTTCGTATTTACATTTATGGTTTCTATGTATTCTTTGAAGAATGGCGTTCCAAGTATATTATGATTGCATTGTTACGTAAAAATGTATAATTATGTTATGTTGGGGTTTATTTCTGCTGTTTGATGTTTTGTCAGGTGTTAGATTTAGTGTTACTGTTCCGAATTTTTCTATAGTTGTATTATTTGCTGCTGTTAGTGTTTTGTTAGCTTGTTCAAGGCGTATATCTGGGTTGTTATATTTTATTTCGTTCCAAGTATCTTCGTTCAAGAGATTTAATGTTGCTCCAGAGTCTAATAGAAAATCAATCTCTAGTATTGGTCTCTGCTTTGTAAAGTCTTGTTCAGTTTTGTTACACTGGTACATCGGTAGTATCCAGGTTGGGTTACTTTCTAGTGTATTTACTACTGTGTTGCACGTGTCTTCGTTAGCATTATAGAATTTATCTAATATTTCTTGGTCTTCATTTGATGATTCTGATGTGTATTCGTAATCGTCAATTCCAGGTGAGTCATCGTTTTGTCTATCTGTTTCTATGTTATTTATTCTGTTTTTATTGTTATTGTTGTATTTATTTCCGTCTGTTCTTCGATCTTTCGAATGATATCTATCATTTTGTTCTCTTTGCGTTGAGTGTTTTCTGTCATCACTATTATTATTATTATTATTAGAATAATGTCTATTGTTACTACTTGATCGTTGTCTGTATCTATCACTTTTGTTTGAGTCTTTACTATAATGTCTTTGTCTATTATTATTATTATTGTAATTATTATTATTATTTCTGTTGTATGGTGAATGTTGTCTTGAGTGACTGCAGTTTGTGTATCTTGAACTTGATCTGCTATTGTTGTATTTGTTATGATTATTGTTTCTGTTGTAACTGTTAGTTCTACTTCTATTATAATTGTTTCTATTATAACTTCCACTTACTTCCACTTCTATTGTTATAATTATTATTTGAATTACGATGTCCTTGATAGTTCCGATTGTCTCTGTTATACGAGTTATTGTTAGAATTGTTTCTTGATTGTGATCTGTATGGTGTTCTGCTTCGGGAATTGTGGTGTACTGGTGATGTTGATGGTAATTGTCGTCCGTTGATGTTATTCGAATCAATTCTTCTGTTTGGTAGCTTTTGATTATTTCTCATGTGGCTATAAAATGATCTTTCTTTTGGTCGTGCTATGCTTTCTCTTCGTGGTCTTTTAAAGCATCTTCCTTTTGTGTGACCGTGTGAGCTGCAATAGCTGCAAAAAAGTGCAAACTTTGGTCTTCCTTTAAAGTTTTTTCTATCATACGTGTTATTAATCCCGTTTAGGACGTTACAGATTGTTCCTTCAAATTGTTCTAAATCATTTTGGTTAAGTTCTTTTATCTTGTTACAAGCTACGTTTATTTGTTTGAGATCTTCACAAATGTTAGTTGTAGTTTGGTTAACTTCGTATAGTCTTTTGTGATTATTTGTTATTGTTCTTGTTAAATCCATTTGATCTATTTTGTCAACTAGCGTTTTAAATGGAATTTCTGGTTCTCTTGGTGTTTGTTTATGATTAGCATGTTTTTTCAATGCTGCTGTTTTTAATTCGCTATCCAAGCATCTAATGAATGTTTGATTCATTACGCTATTTCTATAATCTTCTGTATATAATGAGTATGCTGTTTTTACAAGTGTTTCTATGCTCAGTGCGAGTGATCGTAATGATTCATTTGTGTGTTTCTGTAGTTGTTGTAACACTATTTTTGCTTGTTGTTTTGATTTTTCTGAGTCGAACATGTCTGAGAATTCCTTACAAAATGTTTCCCAATCCAATTTAGTTTCACTTGGAATAGTGGAATACCACTTTTGAGCTGATCCTTGTAGTGTATGTAATATTAAAGCTGCTCTTTTTACTTTCCATTGATGATGTCCTGGTTTATTTACTGGTTCTATGCCGCTATTAATTATCATTGCTGCAACTATACTGTTTAAATATTCTTCAACAGTATATGCTGGGTCTGTACCGTCAAATGGTCGTATTGTTGTTGGTACTGAACCACTACTAATGTTTTGTTCTATTTGTGGCTCTTCGTGTATACTCATTGATGTTAATTGTTGATAAAATGGTAAAGGAGGTTCTGTTACTGTCGTTTCTCTTTCTTCTGTTGTTATTGAATTTGATCTAGTACGATTTTCTTGTTGTCTTTTGTTTTGAGTATTAGAATTTTGTATGTTATTAGTATTTGAGTTTCTGTCATTGTTTAAGTTTCCGTTTTCTGATCTTAGATTGTTTTGTCTATTAATGTTATCTAATGTTCTTTCAAGTTTGTCGAATACCATTTCGATTGCTTCTTCTTGTTTTCTTTCTATGTTCTCGTTAATCTGTCTAATTTTGTTTTCTATATTATCAATAAGTGTATTCGTATGATTTGTTACTTTTTCTGTTATTTCCTCTTTGAGATCTTGATAATTGTACATTTGTTGTTCCCAGAATAGTTCATGTTGTTCACGATTATCGTTCAATGAACTAATATATGTGTTATTTTTGTTATAATTATATTGTGTTGGGTTCTGATATTTTCGTCTAATTCTTTGATTTACAGATGGTGGTAGCAAGTTTCCGATTCTTGCATCTCTGTCTTCTGAATCCGATATATCTATTTCGTCTGCTATATTCTGTTGATTTCCAAATAAATCTGATGTTAATTTTTTATTTGGTTTTATTGTTGATTTTTGTTTTAATTGTAAATCTGTATTTATTTGGACATCTTTTGGTGTTAATGTTGTTAGATTTCTTGACAAGTTAAATGATGAAGAACCTGCTTGTCCTTGGTCTTCAATTTTTACATAGTTCTCTAATCCTTCTTTGTAGTTGAGGCTATCTGAACTTACTTTTAGTGTTCTCTCAAAGTGTTGTGAATAGTATTCACTGTCCCAAATGTTTTTAAGTTCGTCACTTAAGTTTTCGATTTGTTCGTGAAATGTTTCTCCAAACTGTATTCGTTTATCGTTAATGTGTTCAAAATTATCTAACCAGAATAGGAATGTGAACTCTGAGATAATTTTTATTATATCTGGTGTTGCTGTTTTTAATTCTTGTTTTAGTTCCATGATTTTTGTTAACCAATTGTTATAATTCATTATGTCGTTTCTTAGTTTGTCGTTTACTGATTGTATTGTTTTCTTTTGATCGTTTAAGTATACGGTTGTATTCCGTAGTATTTTGTACGTTGTAGATGGTATTGCTGTTATCTTTGTACTATCTTGTGAATCTTCGTGTCGTTTTAATGTTTTAAACATATTAGGTAGTGTTGTTTCATTTTGGAAATTATAGAATGTTTTTCTATTTCCTTTCTCATCTGTTAAGATAAATGTATAATGTTTATTAAGTTGATATCTATCCAGTAGTATTACTGGTAGATAATGTGCCAAGTGATTCCTATGGATGTTAATTTGTTGTATATGTTTTGTTTCTTTGAAGAGGTTATGCTTCAAATTTATTATTATTCTGTAAATAATTTCTCGATTTTCTTGCGGGCAATCGCTAGCAATTGTAAATGGTGTTAAGAAATGGTTTGTTATCGACTGTGATTGATAATTTGTATCCATATTTTGTTTTTATTATTTGTGATATAATATTGTTAGTTTAATTTCGTTATGGAGATTTGAAATTTGTTATTTTCTTTGGTTTAGTTCGGAACTGGTCGCACCAGATAAGACGTGTTCCGAGCTTACCTTTTTATAGGCTACTTCTGGAACTGTCTTATGGTTGTCTCAAGAATATAGGTTACTCTTAAGGCTTACCTGACTAACTAAAGTTCTAGATCTCTAGTCTGTTACTCTTCTATCTGAGCTTCAGTAGACAGTGCACCGGCCCCAATGCTAAAGTCTAACGTATATCTCAATACTAAACAAGAGCGGAGTAGAGAGAGAGAGAGAAATATACTTTATTATTATATCAGGTTTGAGACTAGTACCGACTAACGGGGTTGACTAAACGGTTCTGAAGGGAAAACAAGTAAACATTTAAGGAAAGGTATTTTCCCTTTTTCAACCAATCAGGGTTGAGTATTTCAGTCTTTATTTTATTTAAATAAATAAAGTCTTCAAGTCTTTGGTTGGAAGTCGACATTGACTCCACTAACTGAAACTGCACGCCAAATTATAACACTTTTTGACTCTCAGAAAAAAGGCCTGTCTTTATCTCCTTTATTTTCCGGTTTCAATCCCGATGTGCGTCAAGCGTGTCAACGGCTGCTAATTTCTGACAAATTGCCGCGTATATATGCCCCTTTTTGTGATCGAAATTCATGTGATGTTCGCGATTGTAAGCAACTGAATTAATTGGCGGCAGTTTACTACTGAAAATCAAATGAAAAATCTTAGAATGGTTTACATGAACTCTTATCAGCTATGTAGTTATAATATCCTATATTGCGGTCATAATATCCTTTATTGCCGTATGCTAAGGACACACGCTCACACATTTTTTGCCCCATCCTCCAAGTGCCAACTGGCTTCCCTAAACTTAAGCCTTCTACAGCCAAAAACTACTTCTGTTATGCGAGAGCAGTTCGTCCGACGGTAGTCTGTTTTGTTTTCGATCATTTTCTTCAAGATCATGCAATTTAGCTGAATTCAGTCATCTTTTTTTAAAGCATGGGCAGTGAGCTCACATTTAATGGGAGTCGATTCGTTCTTTCGCTGCTAATTGGCAAAATCTTTGCGTCCATAGTCTGAGTTTTGCTCAAGCTTAATGCATTGTTTTCTCTTCAAGTTATTTCTTGGCCCTTAGTGCCTTAACATGGTGCGCCTAATTTTGATCAACCAAATTTGCACGTGTTTTCGTGGAGAATTGCTTCAACTACCGTGGCCAAATATATATATATATATATATATATATATATATATATATATATATATATATATATATATATATATATATAATGTATATTATTTATACCTATATATATATATATATATATATATATATATATATATAGCTTATTTATTATCGTTGGTGTATTTCAGTGTCTACTCACATGTAATTTTTTTCTGGTTGTTTGTTTTAACTTTTGTAATTGAGGACTTCTAAGGAATGGTCTTATTTGATTGTTTGACTTTCTTCTATTTTGACTGCAGATCTTTTTGTTGTGACATAGCGTTTGAAGATATCGTGCTCACAAATTTAGAATCAAATGAACCATCAATATTTTTCAAGGAGTGTGGAGAGCACACCGTTGCAACCTTCAACAACAATGAAGTTTGTACACTTATTTCCCACGTCAATTGTATTGCACCCTTTTTAAGTTTAAATGTTCATTCTTTCTGCACTTCTCCTTCATTGGTTGAAGTAAACCAATTGATCTCAGCATGCTTTTTGTGTTTAACAAAGATTTATTTGTTGTGAAATTAATTTTTTGACCTCTTATTATGATTTTTGTTTAGCTCTTAAGGGATCTCTATTAATAGGTTGATGGCGGTGCTACTGTGGATTTTAATGATCTCTTTTCTTGTAAGCATGAAAGTGCGTCAAAAGTGTGTCATGCGCGTGGAATTGTTAATAGTTGGGGCTGCTTGTATGGATAAAGACTTTCATTGTGTCGCGTTCTAATGCGGCATCGGCAGAAGTTATTTGAACTTATTGTCTTGTTTCATGGGGTGTTGGTTACGCTCCTGGTGATTAGTAATTATTAATCCTTGGTTAAGAACTAATCATCTTTTGGCTTCTTTTTGTAAGGGCCTTCCCTTTGGGTCTTGCCTGCATTGGATTAGAGGATTACCCAATTATTAATAAAAATGTGGAATAGATTGTGAAATTGAATTGTTAGCCGATAGGATAGCCGGCAACTGCTTAGCTAACTGCACACAAAGCCAAAAAAGACGACACACACACTCTCTTTCTCTCACAGGAAAAGACACGCGCTGACTAAGAATGAACATTTCTCGAGTTCACTACCTGGTCTAGACAATTTGATTAGCCAGAGATCAGCCCTTTAATTCAAATTAGAAGATATTGGTAACCTACTTATGCTAATTTGTAACTGATTTGGGAAGCAGCCTAATTTCGTTCAAGCGGACGAATGGGATTTTGATGAGATATTAAGAGCATCAAACTCTGATTACTATCACTATTGAAAAAAATCTCGTTAGTCGAGAGGAACTAGCTAGAACATCTTCGTTGCGTACCTAAAGTAGCGTGCAATTGATTGCATTCGCAAAAAAACTGATCATGGGTGACGATTTAGAAGCGGAAATTGTTATTTGCGAAAATTTCATTTCATTAGTGTTGCTCGAGTGCTTAAAGTTTTGAAAGTTTCTGATCCCTTTATTAAAAAAGGTGTTGTTTTTATAGCTGCGAAGCTGTAAGATCTGTTCACAAATTTTCATGATTATTGAAAACGAATTAGAGTAAGGATTTTGGATACGCCGAAACATGAAGTGGAGCGCAAAAGCGAGTGATTTTGCGGCTTGAATTTTTTTCATTTAATTTTAAAGTAGAGTGAGAACACTGTGCCTGAACAAAAATACGTTTTTATTGAGATGTTTTGTTCACGTGCGGTAAGTTGACCTCTGTTTTTAATGATTTTGAGTTTTTGATAGGAATTTGCAATTGCTCTCGAATGAAGTTTGAAGCAATCATTGTAAACGTGTGTGTGTTTTTATGCTTAATTTTCGCTGGACAGTTTTTTCGCTTTTGTACTTGAACGTTTGTCCCTTTCAATTGACATTTGCACCCTTGACATCTGGGAGGTCGTGGGCCTGAACCCCACTGGGGTCGGTTTTTTGCACCCTCTGATAGTTTAAGCTGCACCCCCCTCTAAACTAAATTGCCTCCCGCTTGTTGATCGAGAGCAACTCGTCCCATGGTAATCGGTTTGTTTAACTAATCTCAAACGGAGTTTGAAGCAATTGTTGGAAAGTTGTCTTTTTATGCAAAATTTTTGCTCGACAGTTTTCTTTTATAGCATTCTTTCGATTTCATTTATTGAGTGACTTTTTCACGCTTAACTGCTTGATTTTTGAGTGATTTGAGTTGCATTCATTCAGAACTTAAGTCTGCTGCTAAAAAACTGATTTGATAGAAGACCATACCTAGCCCGGGTAGGGTAGAGGTTAATGTCCCCTACTCTCATCCGAGAGATCGTGGGTTCGACCTCCACAGTCAAAAGTTTTGAGTTTTTCTAGCCTACAACTACTTCTAAATTGTGCGCCTCGCCAATTGTTTGAGAGCAGTTCGTCCGATGTTTATGTGTTTAAGTTTTCTTAATGCTTTTCCGAAGCATTTCCTAGTTATTTTTTTTTAAACAAAATAAAAATTTTTATTGTAGTTCAGGACTTCTCCCACTGTTTTTTTTTTATTTCCTCGCGCAACGCTCTTTTTGTTTTACATTTTTTCACATAGCAAAGCTGAAAAGATCTATTTCTGAATAACTTCTGTCTCTCGCTAACAGCGTTGGCGTGCGTGACGGCATTTATCACTTGAGCCTAAGCTTTGTCATTAGATTTTGATCATACATGACTTTTGCACTTTAAAACTTCAGTTTAATCTGAATGAAGGTTAGACAAACTCATGCGTTGAATAAAGGCAAACTGAATAGACTCCTGCAGTTTGAGTTTTAATAAGCCAAGTTTTGCTGATTTATTTAATAGTTATAAGCGATTTTTTCTACTCTTTTCTGTATCTTTTTTCTCTGTATTCTACCAGACGCAAATCTTCCGCAGTTATTCCGGTATTCTGTCGGTTCTGTTAATTTTGATATTTCGCAGCCACTAATAGGATTTTTATGTTAGAGAGTGCCTTTTAATGTCAGTTTTTTGTGTCTCTCTGAGTTTTTAATTGCTCTCAAACGAAGTTTGTAGCAATTATATTAGTCCTGTCGGTCTTTTTTTAATGCGATTTTTCGCTTGACCGATTTTTCGTCTGACGCTTGTCACTTTTCATCCTCAAAAACGGATAAACAGGCAGCGCCCAGCGAGCATTAAGTGCTCTTAGAGTCTTTCAGCTCTGTTTGAGCTCAAACTGTTTTGGAGACTTAAACTTATGGTGTGAAGGGCGGTTCTTAGGTTGAAGACACCCCACCCCCACTGTTGACCACCCAGCCCTCCCCCATCAGACCCCCAGTTCACCCCCCCCCCCCCCACCCATGGCTACTGACGAACAACCGATCGCTAAATACACGCAATTTTTTTGCTAATTTTTGCAATTTTTTCGAGGTTTTTAAAAATTTTTGGCAATTTTTTTAGTTGTTTCAGCCCTGGGTGTCAAGGAACCTCCTCTAGGGTTTTATAGTGGGTTACTGCATAGTTTCTAGTGTTTGTGCAATGGTTTCAACATCAACATTTGAACATCACGAATTTTAGCATTTTTTTTTTGACAAAACGTGCAAATTTTTTCATTCATTATTCTTGTCTTTCCGGACGCAGGGGCCAGAACATTTTTTGATAATAGGTTACTGCATAGTTTTAGTGATAATGGAATGGTTTTTCAACATTTTAACATCGCGAATTTTAGCAATTTTTTTTTATAATTGTCATTATCTAAGTTTTCCCAGCACCAGGAAGTCTCCTATAGCGTTTCATAATAGGGTACTTAAATTTTTTATTGGCCATGGATTGGTTTTCATCATTTTATTATCACAAATTTTAGCAAAATTTTGATAAAACTTGCAATTTTTTCAAGTTATTTACAATTTTGTCATTTTTTAGGTTTCTGCAACCCCAAGGGCCAACGAACCTCCTGTAGGGTTTTATAATAGGTTACTGCATAGCTTCTAAAGGTAATGGAAGGGTTTTCAACATTTAAATATCAAAAATTTTAGCATTTTTTGACAAAACCTGCAATTTTTTCAATTTTTTTGAAAGTTTGTCTTTTTTTAGGTTTCTCCAACCTCAAGGGCCAGCGAACCTCCTTGAGGGTTTGATTATAAGTTACTGCATAGCTTCTAGATGTAATTAAATGTTTTTCAAAGTTTTATTATCAAAAGTTTTTAAAAATGTTTGCAATTTTTTCTTTTTTTTAATCTTTTTGAATTTTTTATCATTTTTTCCTACACCAGGGTCCTTGTTCTCTTCCAAATTTTGATGATAGGCTATCGCAGAGTTTATAGAGTTAATGGAATGGTAATCAATATTTTAACGACTCCAGCTTTAGCAATTTAATAAAATTTAATTTTTTTGTCAAATTTTCGGAAAATTATTATCATGTTCCAAGTTTATGAATCTTATGAGCCAGTGAAACTATTTAAAGCTTGGAATAGGTATACGAGATAGTCTCTCGAACAATGAATTGGTTTTTGAAGATTTTAATATGAATTTCAGCAAGATTTTGTTAAAATTTGCGATTGTTTTCAAAATTTTTGAATTTTTCTGTCCTTTTACGATCATTTCTGGGCAACGAAGCTTTTCAAGTCATGCAGATGAGTTACTTAACATAAATCCAGAGACAAAAAATAGTTTTTAACATTTTCACTGCAAAACTTGGAAGTTTTTTTAAAAAAATTTGCAATATTTTGCAATTTTTTAAAATATCAGTTTTTTATTTGATTTATTATAGCTGCGAAGCTGTAAGCTGAGCGTAGCTATATTGCGGTGCTCTTGGTTTTTTTTTGTTTCGTCGTCTGACGCTCTTTTTTCGTTTTACATTTGTTCACACAGCAAAGCTGAAAAAGTCAAATTTTCTGAATGACTTCTTCCTCTCACTAACGGCGTTTGCGCGCGTGACGTCATTTCTCACTCTCTTTAGCAAAAGTTTTTTGCGTGATTAGATTTTGATCACAAGTGACTTACCTCACTCAATAAAATGACTTTTGCACTTTAAAACTTAAGTTTAATTTGAATTTGTTTAAGGTCAAAGGAACTCATATGTGCAGTAAAGGTCCCTAATAAGAGGCTTCTGCGGAATGAATTTTAACAAGCTTCATTAATTTATCGCTCAATTTTTTTACCTAGTTTTTTGAGTGGCGTCGATTTTTTCAATTTAGATCTGTATCTGTTTCTATCTCTATTATATGGCACGCAGGTCTATTCTTTCGCAGCTATTCCGGCAATCTGCCGGCTATGTTTCACTAAAAAGGCTAGAAAAGTAAAAGTTGCAGAGTAGAATCAGGGTAAAGCTAGCCTCGCTAAACTGTGTCTAGCTACTGACAAAGCCAACCGCTCGCCGGTCGTTTGAGAGCAATTCGCCCGACGTTAGTCGATTATGTTTATGAGTTGTGACTTCTAGATGGCTTCAATTTCTAATCCTGTTATTGATTTCATTTATTTAATTTCTCTCGAAGAGAAGCAATTATTGTAAACGTGTGTGTCTTTTTTTTAATGCGAAGTTTTTCGCTTGACCGTTTTGCGCTTTTCTTCTAGAATAATTTTTGACTTCTCAAGTGACTTTTTCACGCACTTCTTGATTACCTCCCTCGGGGTGACGGAGTTGGACTCAGGAGGTGGGTGTTCGAATCCTACCTTCGACTGATGTTTTTGCAGCCATAAAGGAAAATTTATCTAGGCTACAGCCCCTTGAATTAAATTTCTCCGCCTGTCATTCGAGAGCAATTTTTCCGACGTTAGTCGGTTTATGTTTAATTTTCCGTCTGGCTATTTCATTTTTCGGATGAGTTTTTTACTCGTGACTTTATTTTTTCGTGATCTAAATTATATCCATTCATTTTAATAGCTTGGCGATAAGCTGCTGAATAAGTTGCGGTAGTAAGCTGCTAAATGTCAAATCTAATGTGTGCCAAAATTAGTTTGATTTTTGTTATTGGCATTATAAGGCTGTATTCTCATTTTAAGGCCCTTAGTGAAGTTATAGGATGAAGCAGGCTGCGACCCCCACCCTGGCTGTAGTTTGAGAGCAGTCAATCTGACGCTGACTTTAGGCGTTTATGATTCTCATTGCGCTCGCCAGTTTCTACCCTGAATAGCAACGGTTACAACTGAAATCCTCCAGGCTTTTCAGTCAGTTCAATTCAATTGTCTGTCAGCATAGAGCTTAGATATCCATTTTTTCACGAGAAATATTTTATGGTTGAGCTATCCATTTGTTAGTTGTTACAAAGCAGTCGTAGTCAATAATTAAAAATAAACATTTGAACATTTGACTCTCAGTAGTTTTGCCAAAAAAAATGACAACCCTTAAAGGCAAGATTCATTTTTTTTCGGATCAGCGCGCGTTTTTGAACTCTGGAGTTCAGGAAAAGCTGCAAACAGATCAAAGCTCAGGAGTTTCATTTTAAAGAACTTAAAGAAAAATACGTCTGTGATGTTTCAATTATTTATTTGCTTCAAAAATGTTTTTTATGGGAGATCATTTTTCATTCATATACATGCCTTTTTCTTCGGTTTCTAAGAAAAGGGTGTTAGGGAAGCTTTTCTTATTCAAGAAGAGCACAGTTTTGACCAGTGCTTTTTTTGTTAATAGCCGTACAGCGATAGCTGGGGCTATTATTGGCCTTCTCTTGGTTTTTTACAATTCAAAGAATTTGAATTGTATTGGGGCGCTGTTTTTTTTTAAGATCTGTTCACACATTTTCGTGATTTTTGAAGTCAAATTGGAATAGTGATTTTGGTCACGCCGAAACAGGAAATGGAGTGAAAAAGCGGGTGGTTTTGCGGCGTGAATTTTTTTCGCTCTAATTTTAAAGTAGAGTGAGAAAACGGTGTTTGAACTAAAATTCGGTTTCTCGGTAGTGGTTTTTTGTTCACATGCGGCAATTTCACTCTGATTTTTACTGTTTTTCGATTTTTTGGATCGGATTTTTTTCCAAATGGTTTGTCCAATGCAGTCACAGCTCATTCTAGGCCTAGTTTTTTGTTTGAATTAAATTTTCATTTCTCGCTAGTGGTTAATTGCTCTTGAACGCAGTTCATAGCAATTATTGTAAACGTGTGTGTCTTCTTATGCAAATTTTGCGCTTTTCTTCTAGAACATTCTTTGACTTCTCAAATGACTTTTTCACGCTTTCGTTCATCATTTTTGAGTGATCTCTAGTGCTCCGAAGTAAAGCTTTGTGCTAATATAAAATCAGTTGCAGCATAGGAAAATTACGTGACTCGTAGAACAGTGGTTAGTGAGGTTGGACATGGATCGGGAGGTCAGTGGTTCGAATCCCGGTGGAGTCGAGGTTTTTTTTGCACCCATAAATATTTATCTATACTAAAGACCATGAATCAAATTGTCTCGCCTGTCGTTCAAGAGCAATTCTTCCGACATTTGTCGGTTTATGTTTTTTTTTGTTGACACACGGCATTTTGACATTGATTTTCTGTTTTTTTTTCTTATTTTTTGATCTGATTTTTTCTCAATGGTTTTCTCAATTCACTCAGTCCATTCTAGGTCTTATGTTTCTGTTTCGTCATTGAAAATTTTTTGAATTGTACGTCAGGACTTTTCCTGCTATGTTTTTTTATTTCGTTGTTGCGATTTTTGTTACGACCATTTGACGTCACAACCACTTCAAATCTGCTTTTTTTTTCATTCGTTCATGCAATTTCAACTGAAGTGAGTGTGTGACATCATTTTTCGCTCTTAGTGGAGCGAGTTTTTTTCATTTGCGTGATTAAATTATTGGTCACACTTGACTTACCTCACTCTCAAAAATGATTTCCTCACTTTGAAATTGACTTATTTACTTTAATTCAAAGAGAAGGTCAAATGGATGTGTGTCACTCTAAATGAAGGTTATTTTAGAGCAGCAAATAGAGGCAGCAAAAAACTTCTACAAATTTTTTAATCAAAATATAACGTATCAGCCTTCAATGAAAAGATGAATTTTTTGGGTCTGTCTTTTACTGATTTTTGAGACTGCAGATCTACAAAGCTATTGCGGCTATTTTCTGGCAATCTGCCAGCTATGTTTTTGTCCATTTAAGCTTAATTCGAAGTTGTTACTGGTCTATCTTTCAATGGGTGTTATTCATCAGATTTAATCTGAGGCTGTCGTTATATTCTGTTCAGCTTCCTGAGAAATAGAGAAATAGATCATTTCAATTTCTTTACGTCACAATAATAAAAAATTGTTTCGCATGAGGTAGCAGCGTACTGAACGATGTCCAGAGGAATTTCTTTGTTTAAGTGCCATTCCAGAGCTCATCAAATTGATTTTGTGCTCAATGCTTTCTCATTTAATCTGTCACTTTTCGTGAACTTTCTAAATCCGTAACTTTTAATTAACTGATCATTTGTTGTATATTTGCTTAAACCTTTCAAATTTGAAGGTTCCGCAAAATAAACCTTTCTCACAAAATAAAGTTTTCATTTTGTGAGAAAGGTTTATTTCGCGGAACTTTTCTCTCAAATTTGAAAAGTTTAATTAAATATACAAAAAATGATTAGATATATAAAAAATTACGGATTCAGAAAGTTCATGAAAATTGACAGATTAATTGAGAAAGCATTGACCACAGATTCAGCTCTGAAATGGCACTTGAACAAAGAAAAAGCCTCCTCATATCCGTTCAGTGCGTTGTTAAATCATATAAAACAATTTTTGTTATTGTGAAGTTATAAAATTGAAATAATCATACTTTCTCTATTTCTCA
The DNA here is from genome assembly GCF_964194025.1 of Convolutriloba macropyga. Taxonomy (NCBI): domain Eukaryota; kingdom Metazoa; phylum Xenacoelomorpha; order Acoela; family Convolutidae; genus Convolutriloba; species Convolutriloba macropyga. The sequence continues at coordinate 48,720,647 of NC_134474.1, read as the reverse complement.
GGAAGCTGAGCAGAATATAACGACGGCCTTAGATTAAATCTGATGATGACTGTTAAAAACGGTGCTCTTCACGAATAAGAAAGAAACGCTTTCCTAACACCCTTTTCTTAGAAAGCGAACAGAAAGGCTTGTATATGAAAGAAAAATTATTTTCGTAGCAAATAAATAATTGAAGCAACTCATGAGTTAGCAACATACTGAACGAATGTCAGGAGATATTTTCTTTGTTTAAGTGCCTTTCAAATAGAGCTCATCAAATTGAATCTGTTTTCAATGCTTTCTCGTCTAATCTGTCAATTTTTATGAACATTCTAAATCCGTAAATTTTAATTAACTGATCTTTTTTTTGTATATTTAATTAAATTTCTAAAAGTTGAGAGAAAAGTTCTGCAAAATAAACCTTTCTGACAAAATAAAAGCTAAGAAAATTAATATTGCATTTGTTTAGATGCAACAAAATTGTCGCTTCCTTCTCGAAGACCGATTGAAAATAAAAAATCGAGTATTTTGTTTTTGATCAGCTATCAAAAAGATTTTTTATCAATTAGAATCAATGTATTAGAAACAATGAAAATAAAGGAGTTCTTTGTTAGAGTAATTGCTTAAGTCTGTCATAGTTTTAGATTACATTTGACCAACGAGCTACAGTATTGGGATCGAACTGAAAATCGCTAGCGTCGGCTTTTTGTTAACTTAAAAATGATATGAGTTTCAACAGTGTGTTCTTTTGGAAGTATTGTGACAAGTTGCGAAAGCTTGATTTCGTTTAGTTCACAATTGGATTTTATTCATAGCAGCCGCCAGCTTCTCGATAGCTATTATTTAGGCGCTCTCCTTTTTGTCCGGTTTACCTTCGGATCACGATTCGTAGTACGCTAGTTGCTAACTTCACGCCTGTTTTCTGACTTACCTCACGCACTGTTTCAACTGAATGGAGATTAGATTTCATGCAAACAAATTTTCGCATAAAAGTGAATGTGGCCAAGGGCAAAATCAAAAGAAACGGAATGAAGCCTGGTCTCAAGGTTATCGGAGTTCGTTAATGCGATTGCTAGATGGCGTTGTTAGTAAGCCTTATAGATTTCAGTTTTGAAGCCAAATTAAGGGTAGTTGTTTAATTAACTAACTGAAACTCCACATCAAATGAGGAAACTTTTTGACTCACGGAAAAATACTGTCAATTTGTATCCTTATCTTTTCCCCCTGTTTTAATCACGATTGGTATCAACGGCGTCTTTTTCCAGGCAATCTGCTGGCTATGTTTTTTTTCTCCGACCGACTTGCTTGTACGTCAGAAGAAAAGTTAAAAACACGAGTAAAACGTTTTGCTGAAGATGTAGTTTGCATAGATCTTTTATTAGTTGTTCTATGGACAAGGAAACTAAATTGATTATATTTTATCAGAAATTTGTAATTTTCTCAACATTTCAAATATATATCGTTTTGAAATTTAGTACTACTTTATGTACAAATAAAGCCTGATAAGAAACGATTGATAATCTAGTCGTGGTTTTTTTGCAAAATTTCGTCTCAGAAAGTCAAAAAGCCTGAAGATGCCGGACGGAGAGAGTTTGTGCTTTCGACAAAACTGTCGGTGCTCAAGAATTTTTAAATTATAAGTGTTATGGCTTATTTGCTGTATTAATGTTTTTCATTGCTTTTTATGAAATCTGCGCCACAATTCAAATTGTGCGTTTTACTTTTTCTCTAATTCAGAAATTAAGTCTGTTGCTGAAACAAAAGTGATTGTAAGTGAGATATTGCAAGGGCGTGGTCAATGCTTCTGTCTAGTAGGCTTCAAACTCCTTCTCAGTAAGAACTTTTTGTCCCCATGAATAATTTGGGCTACAGCGCTCTCTGAATTAAATTGCCTCGCCTGTCGTTCGAGAGCAATTTGGCTGACGTTAATCGTTTTCAAAAATTACTGGAGCTTTCTGAAAATAAAGGAGTGGTGTAATGAACTGGAGAATATTCCAGCTTTAATTGTTGTTATGGCCAACAACCGCCTTGAATTTATGTAAACTGAATGTAAGTTTTAGCAATTGTTTGTATCCTGTTAATCCTTAGCCTCCTTAAGCTTAAGCTAGTTACAACCAAAGCGAGCCCAGTGTCAGTCGTCAGAGATATATTTTTAAGAGGTTTATCGGTTGTTTTTTGTTCATGTGCATTTGACTGTTGAATGCAGTTGTCAAGAATTGAGGGATTTGTGAATTGTTATCGGTGTAGAAAGATATAATTGGTTTAGGAAATGGTTAGATATTTTTAATAGCCGCACAGCGATAACTGGGGCTATTATTGGCCTTCTCTTGGTTTTTTACAATTCAAAGAATTTGAATTGTATTGGGGCGCTGTCTTTTTACGACTCGAAGAGGAGTATTGGAGAAGTCCTTTTTTTTTAATCAATTTTATTGGAGTGATTTTTGAAGCGGGAAATGAAACGCGTGAAAAAATTTGGAGTGATCTTGGTGCTGAACAAAAGGGAAGAGTGGAGCGAAAAGAGAGTGGTTTTTGTTCATACCGCTGTTTGTGAGCGAGCGAGAAATTGATGTGTGAAAAATTTTCTCTAAGCGAGCGAAATTTTTTTGTTCACGTGCGGCATTTAAAAGCAGTTTTTTTCATTTATTTTGGTTAAGAGGTTTGGTTATGATTTTGTTTTAATTTTACGCTGGTTTTGGTAGTGGTTTGAAGGTTTCTGGAAATTAATATGAATTTTATGATAATTCGGAGGTTTTTAATGTATTTTGCTGATTTTCGGGCTAATTTTTGCGGTTTTTGACGATTATTTTGTTTTACTGGCTCAAATGGGTATTGAAGAAACCCCCTCTACTTGAGCAATTTTATGATAACAATTGGGAACAGTTTTGTTGGTAAGAATCATTTTTTTGTTGAGAAATATGACAAAAAAATGGCGAAAATTGGAACTATTTTTCTTAATTTTTTTTTGCAGTTTTTCATTTTTTTCTGTTTTTAGCTTAGTCTCTTTGCCTGTTATAACCTGCCTATTGTTTTGCGAGCATCGGTATACCCTATTGGCTGAAGGGAATTTTTCTTTTGATTTATATGCTTTTGAAATATTAAAAAATTTAGTAACTTTTTTCAGTTTTTCAGTGAAAGTTGTTTTTAAGAGCTTTTTTTTTCATAATTTTAGCCTAAAGTATTTTTTCGAAATTAACATAAGTGGTTTTTGTAAGTACTGGTTGTTTTGATGAAGTTATTTTGGCAGAGATGGTTTTTTCGGGATCTCAATTTATAACAAAATTTGATCAGATTTTTTATCATATTTTAACAGATTTGATTTTATTTTTTTAAATTTTTTGTTTCATGACTTTGTTTCAAGATAATCATGAATTAGTGAAGGCACGTTTTGTTTGATGAGTAGTTGGATGGCGTTTAAATGGATTTTCGCTTCGAGTCGTTTCCGGAATTCTTCCGGCCAAGTTTTTTAAGATCTGTTCATACATTTTCATGATTTTTGAAGTCAAATTGGAAAAGTGATTTTGGTCACGCCGAAACAGGAAATGGAGTGAAAAAGCGGGTGGTTTTGCGGCGTGAATTTTTTTCGCTCTAATTTTAAAGTAGAGTGAGAAAACGGTGTTTGAACAAAAATTCGCTTTCTCGCTAGTGGTTTTTTGTTCACATGCGGCAATTTCGCTTTGATTTTTTCTTTGTTTTCGATTTTTTGGATCGGATTTTTTTCTAAATGGTTTTCGCAATCCATTCATAGTCCGTTCTAGGTCTAGTGTTCTGTTTATTCAATTAAAATTCTTTGAATTGTACGTCAGGACTTGTCCTGCTATGTTTTTTTATTTCGTCGTCATGATTTTTGTTACGAGCATATGACGTCACAGCCACTTTTTGTTCATTCGTTCATGCAATTTCAACTGAATTGCATGTGTGACGTCATTTTTCGCTCTTAGTGGTGCGAGTTTTTTTGTTCATTTGCGTGATTAAATTTTTGGTCACACTTGACTTACCTCACTCTCAAAATGATTTCCTCACTTTGAAATTGACTTATTTACTTTAATTCAAAGAGATAAGGTCAAATGGGTGTGTGTCACTCTAAATGAAGGTTATTTGAGATCAGCTAATAGAGGCAGCAATAACTTATACAGATTTTTAATCAAAATATAACAGATCAGCCTTCAATGGAAAAAAAAGAATTTTTTGGTCTGTCTTTTTTGCTGTTTTTTTAGACTGCTGATCTACGAATCTATTGCGGCTATTTTCTGGCAATCTGCCAGCTATGTTTTCCCTTTTGCCCCGTATTCTATTTTTCGTATGTTATTTTTTGTTAAGCTCGTAGATGCTTAGTGCTTGTTCTCGAATGTACTTGAATATTGAGTGTGATTGCAAATTGTTATATTTTTTCTCTCTTAATTTGGTAATTTCGTGTGATAAATTGAACGCCGAATATCATTTATATAGTGCACCTTATGTCTTGAGCAGGATTCTATAGAAACTTGTAGTGCTCGAGCAATTGACAAAGGTTCGATTGTTGATCTGAAATGAAGAGAGAATATGAATTTAGTTTTCTAATATTGCGCTTCATTCGTTCTTCTCCGCCTACAATTTTAAGCAGTCTGTTCTGGCGCCTTTATCTGGTGTAAATGGTCGGCTAATGTTTTTTAACTCGCCGATTATGTGGCAGCGATGGCTTAAAATTGTACAAGCATGTTTCACCGCATGCATCCCGAGCGTGTGTGTCAATTTTAAAACGAATGTTGCACGTTTAACAACTTGACTGATAGTTTTGTGTTTTGTGTCATAGGGGTGGGGCGAGTATTCCGCCGAGTGACAAAAATTCAGCCGGTTACATTCCGCTGATAGATCAGCAGTGAATGAAACAAAGTCAAGTCAACCCAAAGATAGCGATGAAATCCCACAAATGCAACATGAAGTCACGTCTTTTCTTCATTCTCCCCTTTTACTGTAATTAAAATGAACTGAGAATAAGTAATTACTGTCGTCAATGTTCTGTATCTTTCTCTCAATCTTTCCTGTTCTCCCCCGCCTTTCTGTCTTTTTTCGCATTATCTGTTAATGCTGTTTTCTTAATTAATTCAAGAGGCAAGCGATGAAAAATTAATTGCCAAGTTATTTAAGGAGCCTGTAAAAAAATTAACTGATGAAACGGCACTTCCAAGTATGGTAAAAGGTTGTCTGCTTGTGTTATGTGTTCATAGTGGCAATGGGTGTGTTGACTTGTTCTTCATTAATTGTGTGATACTCGCCATGTGTTCTGATTAAGTGTCAATGGTTGTGGGCGTCTCGTCTCGGTTATTATATGGTTTTGGTCGGTTAGAAAAATGTCTATTGCATTACATGCTCTTGGATGCCAAATGCCTCTCGAAAGCGTAAATGGTGTACCCATAAAAGTGACGCGAGTTTTGCCTAATGGTAGTGTTATTTACTGGGTTCGTATCTTTTTTGAGATTATTGGAGATCGCCTCAATGTATATCGAATCACTGTTTCAAAAATATCTATGGAAAGTGTCGGGTTTCTAAACAATAAAGAATTAAATGTGTTGTGTCTTATCATAATCAAGTTTATAATTGTTGCAACCCACCTTAGTGGGGGAGGAACTACATTATGCTCAACTGCGCTTTTTGTTCCGTCCATTTTGGCCGGTTGATATAATCATCAGAGTTGAGTGGTATCATTATAAAGCGTCTATATCGTAGAATATATAATCAAAAAGATTTTGTTTTAAATTTTTTCCGGAGTTATAAAAGTTTATATTTATGCGGATATTTGACTGATTGCCGTTTTTTATAGCTGCGAAGCTGTAAGCTGAGCGGAGCTATATTGCGGTGCTCTTGGTTTTTTTTACGACTCGAGGAGGAGTATTGGTTTTCTAACGGTCTTTTTTATAATAGCCGCTGACAACCTCTCAACGGCTATTATTTAGGCGCTCCTTTTATTATTTCGCTTTACCTTTTGATCGATTTTTTCTTTTTACGTGAGTCACGTTTTTCACGCTTGACTTCTGACTTACTTCACTCACTGTTTCAACTGAATGGATTTTAAATTCTTTTGCCTATTGAATTACGTAATGTAGTGAATACGGTCGAAGTCAAAAGCGCAAAATCAAAATAAACGGAAAGGCCGAGCATTAAGTCATAATGCATTAGGTTATCAAAGTTCATAAAAGTGATTGCTAGCTGGCGTTAGTATTATACTTAATAGCCTTCAGTTTAGAAGCTGACTTAAGTGTAATTTTAGGATTTAACCGAATTTGCAGAATTTACACACCAAATGAGATCACTTTGACACCAAAAATTCCGTCAGTTTTTATCTCTTATTTTTGTTTCAATCCCAATGTGCGTCAAGTTGGTCAACGGTGGCTATTGTCCGGCAAATTGGCGTATATGTTTTTGTTTTTTTACGGGAAGTACATTTGTTCACGCGGAATTTCGGACCTAAAAGTGAAAGTGAGAAAACCTGTCATGGTGAAGATTTTCGCTGAGCCAGATAAGTTCTTTGATCATGAGCTGCGTTTAGTGAACTAATTTTTAACTTTGAAAAAGTGTGTTTGAGAGATAACCATTTTTCGTCTATCTGGCTCAGTTTGTTTATTGTTATTTCGTTTTTTGTAGAAATAATTTTCGGTCGATGCCACATTAATGTGTAACTTTGTGAAAATGCTACCACAAAGTTTTCTAGTGCCTATTAATGCGTTTCAAGTGTAAAATGGGCACATAATTCTCTATTTTTTAAAAATTATTTTCATTTCTGGATCTTTGAGCTTTTTCTGAAAAATCAGTGTACTTTTGGCAACGTACTTTTGACAATTCATGCATTGAACTGCTGTTTTTAACGTAAAGTTTTCGGTTTTATAAAATTGAACACATACTAATCCCATTTTGGTTGTTTTCGTTGGTTTTTTTCAATCTTTTGTTTGTTTTTTGGTTTTAATAATTGGAATTTTTTGTGCACAGCCAGGGGTGTAATTTCGCGTTATTGAAAATTGATTTATTTTTTGTAGTTTAATGTTTGAATTTCTTTGAAAATTTTTTCCTTAATTACAATTGCAACAATATTTTGACATTTTTTGCAGAGTTTCTTTTAGTTTTTCGAGTCTGTGTAATCGTTGTTCACTTTTTTGGATCAACAGAAGGACGACTATGGAAGATAAATACTTCTTTTTATGTTTACTTTTTTCAACTTAATTTATAATCATCAGAATTTACGAAGTAGTCTTTTTGTTTCTTTGGTTTTTACAATGTGTTCGTTTGCTCCACATTTTTGAATTTGTCATTCTACCATTCTCCTAGTATCTATAGTTTTTCTTTTTGTTTTTTAATTGTTTAACACTTGATTCATTTTAGCATTTTTTTTAAAGATAATAAGATTCATAAGATTTTTTTTATATGTGAGCGAGCAAAGAAACAGGAAGTTCAGGGAAAGTTTGAAAAAATTGTTTCGGTGATCAAATTCGAGGAGCGAAGAAAAGAGAATGGTTTGTTTGTTCCTTCTTTCTTTTGAAAGTGGTTGAGAACTGTAGGTGAAAAAAATTTTTTCAAAGCGACTGAATTTTTTTGCACACGCGCGTCCTTTTAAGCTTTTTTTATTTTTAAGTTTTGTGTATTCTATCAGCTTATTGTAGACTAGAGTAATATTATTGAGCCTGTTTTAATATCTTTCTTAGGTTTCTTTGGTTAATAATGGAAAGTTAATGCTATTTTTAAGGTTTTTAATCGTTTTTGGTAACTTTTTCTCTATTTTTGGCCAATTTTTTAAATCGTTTTATTCAATTTATTGGAAAAATCAATACTTATGCCCGTAGGCATCGTTACTACAAAAGCTTACAAGTTTAATTTGTACCAAGTCGTCTTTTTGATGAAATTCGACAAAAAATGAAATTTGATACAATCCTTTTCTTGGAACAATGTTTTCCTGGAAATAGAGATGTTCGTGAAATCATTAAGGATTGGCTTATATTTTGTGTTTAGATTACTAGCTTGCGTTGCTTGAAGCAACATGTTTTCTTTGTATGAGTGCTTGAACTATATGAAAAATTATCTGAGTTCGTAATTTTATATTAATTTAGTTAATTTTTCTTTAGTAATCTATTGACTTTAGCTTTTTGTTTTCTCTGCTTTCATGCTTTTGTTGGGAAGACATAAGCTATTTAAAGTACATAAGCCAGTTCAGTTGGTGAGTACGACTTCGAGTCGTTTCCGGAGTTCTTCAGGCTATTTTTTTTTGTTTCATCGTCTGACGCTCTTTTTAGTTTTACATTTGTTCCCACAGCAACGCTGAAAAAGATTTTATGAATGACTTCTTCCGCTTACTAACGGCATTTGCGCGAGTGACATCATTTCTCAGTCTCGCTAGTAAAATTTTCAGCTCATTTGCATGATTTGATTATGATCGTACGTGACTTACCTCACTAATAAAATGACTTTTGCAGTTTAAAATTTCAAGTTTAATTTGAATTTGTTTAAGGTCAAAGGAACTCATATGTGTAATAAAGGTCCCTAATTTGAAGGCTTCTGTTCAATGAATTTTAACAAGCTTTATTAATTTATCGCTGAATGTTTTTTACATAGCTCTTTGAGCGGCGTCGATAACTTTTTCAACATATATCTGCATCTGTTTCTATCTCTATTATACGGCACACACAAGTCTATTTGTTAGCAGCTATTCCGGCAATCTGTCGGCAATGTTTGAAAATGAAAAAATATGGTCTCGTTAACGTTTTTGAAACGTTTCACCACTGTATTTGAACGTTTTTGTTATTGAAATACTGCTTATCAACTGTACTGCCTTCATAACATTGCGGTTGTTCTTTTCAAAGAATTAACGACATTGTTAATCCAAATTACTTCAGTTTGAAGTTAATGTTAAGATCATTCTTGTTTTGTGTTTGTGTTCAAAAGTTGAGTCTCCTCCACGCAGAGTTGGTCTCGTGTGAATATTTCTGAACTCAGTGTTCTTGAATGCTCTAGTTGAGAATTTGAAGCCAGTTGATAGGGGAATCCAGATAAACTGGGACTCATCTGAAAACTAATTGGACTGTAAAACCTATTCTCGATGTGTTAGTTCGATCAATCTTCGTTTGTCAAATTTCCTCAACATTGATTTTAATTGGATGATACAGCTATTTTCGGTCGTGGGAAATACCATTCGAGTGGTTCGTCTGTCATATGATTGAGTTGGAGCGTGTTACCTGATATTGAGAGTTTTGGAGATTTCTTTACTCATTTTATTCCGCAGTGAAAAACTGTTTGTTGAGGAGAAATTTGGGCTCTATTTATATGAGTAAGGAAAAGAAGTCCACATGTAAGGTTGAAGCAGTTGTTTTACTCATTTTTTTCCCCAAAATATGCATTGAAATTTGTACCCGGAATCGACTTTAGTTAACTTGTTGGTGAAATATTAACCATTAATTTGTCGCTTTAAGGCAGTTGAGATTCGACGGCGTTGTACTGACTTCGTAAAAGATTTAATTAAAATTTTCAAATGGATAAATATAGCAACTATTCACGTCCTAGCTTTATATTGAAGCGTCAACACAAAGAGATTGGCGTCAGAAAAGTGTGAAATGTTGTGGGTTTTCGGCAGTTTGACAGACAGTTTTTGTGGGTTTAATTAATGTTGAATTGTAGGGGTGAAAATTTTGACTGCTGTTTGTTGAAGATGTCATCTTGGTTGTTTGCTTCAGAGGTGACGCTGTGAAAGCAGCAACAGCTGCCCATGGGGGTGGGGGGTATCAACCACAAGTGAACAACGACGAATCAACCCTACGCTAAACAACCACCAACAAACAACGAAGACAATAATAATACAGCGACAACAAATGGACGAGGACCAGTAACCAACTATGAAATGTTCCCAACTTATATATAAGGCACAGATGCTTAAATGGTACTTACGAAGTATAGATTTGTTGTGTTGGCTATTATTGGGCTACCTTGCTTGTGAAGCAATGAAATTGGATGTCAATATTTGGGGGTTTTTCTACGAACAAAGCGAATTGATCGCCCAATCATCATTCATCAATCATCATTATTACCACGAGTCTACAATTGAACGATAGAATTGAGAGATAAAGTGAACTAGTCTAACTGTCAATCGAATCGAAAGTTTATCGAACTGTACCATCGTCTACTAGAAATACTTATATCGGACTTAACTGCCATGTTGTTGTTGTCGTCGTCGTCAAGGTTAAGGAGCATATAAATCAAGCAAATTATTACACGCAATCATCACAAATTATAAGTGCTTGTCCTTTGTAATGTCCTGTTGTTCTGATTAATTTTGGGAGAGTTTTGAATTCGGTTTAAGTCTAATCCAACTTCTGATGACACCTTATGTAGCACTTGTAGTAATCCGAATTATAAACCCAAATTTAGTCTGTAACATTTTGACTTAAGTCTGAAAAAATCCAAGTTCACTGAAAAGTATTTACTTGTTATGCCATATTGTCCTCAACTGCATCGGTATTGTCCTGAAATCCCGCTGCGATATTACCTCATGGAAAGTTTACCCCTGCATGTGCGTCAAGTTGTAAATTTGTGAATGTGGGATGCTTTGCTACCCCCTCTCCCCCGACCCCCTATTCCACCTCCCTGAATCTACCGGCTTGACCCTCATTCCTATGTGCCAATGATGCTGAGTATATAGCACATCTTGAAATAAACCAATTTTTGAATCAATTTACGGGAAAAAAAGAAGCGGGACTTCGCATTGATGGTTGCTTGCATATATTGTACATTGATACATAAACAGCACAATGGATTCTGAATTTCTATATCAAGTTTTTGGTTTAAATTTAATAAAAAAATAACTTTGATCTTCATTCACAGTTGAAATGAATTCGTTAATTGTCAATTGATATTCCTCACCATAATAGTCTCTCCCTATTTGGCGTATAATTAAATTGGATTTCCCTCCCTCTGTGCAGTTGTTCGTTTTATGTACATTTGAGAATAATGAATGTCACTTTTACATGGCCAACTATTCAACGAATAGGTTTGGTTTTAGTTTATTGGTTATTACTATGATTATTATATCATATTTACAGAATAATTTATTGTAGCTTATTTGAAAGAATGGATTATTTGTATCTGAGTAAATCAATTATCAAATATGCCTTTTACCTCTACGGCAGTTTGCACTTCCGAACCGACTTAAGCTTTTTTCGCTTAGTTGTAGGGATTTCGAAGATAGGATTGGGTTAGAGCATAGAAATTTTTGAAATCTTTTCAATACCAATTGACAAATTGTTAAACTGCAATACGGCAAACAAATTATTTAAAACTTTCTGATTTTCTTGAGCTAGTGCTGAAAATAATTGCTTTTAGTGTTCTGAGATGGTGCTAGGACAATAGACTGAAAGACAGCAGATCAGGAGCGGAAATTGGGACAATAGATTGAAAATTTCATGCAGTACTTTTACACCTTTGGAGTACGCTGAAATATGGCGTTCCAGGCGAATACAACAGGCTACCAATAATTGCAGAGCATCAGAATTTAACTGTATTTTTATATTAGTGAGAATTATTATTAACAGAAAATTTTTATATAAGTGAGAGCGATCGCGATACTGCTGTTATTTTCGTTTTTGTGACTCGAAGACCACCAATGGCGAGCTTCGGTTTTTTAAATTGGTTGAGTGCTAATGAAACGGCATGTTAAAGTCAATACCGCACGTGAAAACAAATGTTTAATTAGATTGAAGTCAAAATAAAGAGAACGAGAATGGATTTCGTTCATGGACGTTTGGTACCGAGAAAAGCGAAAGTCTTGCTAATTGAGCAAATTTTTGTTACCTGCAGCGTTTCAAAAGCAGTTTTCTTTGATTCTATCTTAATTTTTTGCGGCTAAAGTGATATTTAATAGCCGCCCTCATCTTCTCAGCCGGCTATTATTGCGCTCGTATTTTTTTTTACAATTCAAAGAATTTGAATTGTATTGGGGCGCTGTCTTTTTTTTTTAAGATCTGTTCACACATTTTCATGATTTTTGAAGTCAAATTGGAGTGGTGATTTTGGTCACGCCAAAACAGGAAATGGAGCGAAAAGGCGAGTGGTTTTGCGGCGTGAATTTTTTTTGCTCTAATTTTAAATTAGAGTGAGAAAAAGGTGTTTGAACAAAAATTCGGTTTCTCGATAGTGGTTTTTTGTTCACATGCGGCAATTTCACTCTTATTTTTACTGTTTTTTCGATTTTTTGGATCAGTTTTTTTTCTAAATAGTTTTCTCAATCCATTCACAGCTCATTCTGGACCTAGTTTTTTGTTAGAATAAAAATTACATATCTCACTAGTGGTTTTTTGTTCTCACTAGCAGCATTTTGACATTGATTTTCTGTTTTTTTTTTGTTTTTCTTTCATCTGATTTTTTTTAGAAATGGTTTTCCCAATTCACTCATTGTCCATTCTAGGTCTAGTTGTTCGTTAAGTCAATAAAAATTCTTTGAATTGTACGTCAGGACTTGTCCTGCTATGTTTTTTTACTTCGTCAAACTTTTTTTCGCTTTACCATTTTGCCGCTTTTTCGACATTTTGCGTGAAATCTTTTTGACTTCTCTAGGCTAGTTTCTCTCTTCTCTCATTCTGCTAAAAGTGAATTTGAACATCAGTTGCTAAGCAAAGCAATTCAAAATGAACAGAGTCGGTATAAAAAATTGAAGTCAGAAATAGAAACGGGATAAACCCATAAAGCCCAATTTTAGATGCCCGCTATTTGAACGTCGTTCCTATAAGTCTTAGTTACCACCTCTAATGCTTATTGGTGTTGATAGTAGCCCCTGTAGCCTATCTCTAAGAAACAGAAGTGTGTTCAACTACGAAATGCCATCAACATAAATCGGACTTAAAAAATATTTTTGTACAAAAATCTTTTTTTTTCAATATATTCTATTCGTTCAATCCCAATCATGCTTATTGGAATCAACGGCGGCTATTCTCCGGCAATCTGCCGGGTATGTTTTTAATTGCATTCAAACAAAATTTAGCTATTATAGTCCTGTGGTCCCGATTTTTTTGTCTGCCCCATTTGACTTTCGTCCTCCACAGCTGGATAAACAGGTAGCGCTCGGAGGGAATTAAGTTCTTTTAGAGCCCTAAGCCTTACTCTAAAAATGCGATTCCCCAAAACTGTTTTGAGGAGACAATCATGGTATGAAGGGCGGTTCTTAATCTTAAAAGTTTGACCCCGATCCCCTCAGTCACCCCGCTCGCCGGTTGTTTGAGAGCAATTCCAATGTTATATATTTAATAAATTGTAAATAATTAGTTTAATCTCTTATGTGGGTTTTGAAAGTTCTTGAGTGAGTCTTAAGTCGTTTGTTTAGTTACTTATTGAAGATAAGCGTTATAACAATGTTTCGAGATCGTTCAAGATTTTTTGGTTTTGTGTATATTTTCAAATTCCTAGACTTTGTTGTTAACTTTTTTATTGTGTTGTCACTCATGTGGTAAGGCATTTATCGAACGGAAACACACCATCACACGTTCTATTGAGAATGAATGCGATCAAGTAACGATTTGTAAAAATTTTTAAGGAAAGTTGTTCGAATTTGTCTCACCTTAGTCTGTTTTGTTTCATGTCGACAGTAGTTAGTAATAACTATGCTGCTGGCTATGAAGTTCAACTGTGAGTTGATTCCAGAGTCGTCCTGCTGTTTTTATCAATTCCCATCGGCAAGGTCATTTGATAAGGCTCGCTTGGTTACTTGCTAGAAAATAGAGTTTGAAAACTGAGTAGCTGCTCTCGGATGAAGTTTGAAGCTATTTTTGTAAATGTTGGCCTTTTTAATTCATTTTTTTTGCTTAACCATTTTCTTGTAATTTTTCCCCTGTATTGGGTGACATGCTTTTTGCGTCGAAAGAGGGATAAACTGGTAAAGCTTGTGTGCGTTAATTCTGTGATGTGCTCTCTTAGTTCTATACTGAACTAAGTATACGGGACAGGGTAGCTTCTCAGAAACGCTGAGCAGGCAGATATTTAGGGTTTTGCTCAGAAACGCTTGATGAGACAGATATTTAAGGTTTTGGAAGGGGATTTCGGACAACAGCCCATTTTTTAACCATCCGCCTATGCCGTTTTTGCACCCCCTTTTCACCCTTTATCCTTGCTCTGAGTGTGACCTCTCTATGCTTAAGTTAGTTCTAACTATTCGACTTCTTTTCTAGAGCAATTTTGACGAGGTTAGACAGTTTTTAGAAATTCAGATCATCAAATGCAGAATCGTAACAATATTTCTCGCTGCTATTTTGGGATGTATTCCGTTCCCCCTCAAGCTTAGCGGGAATACAAAATTTACGCCCCCACGCCAGTGCACGTCATATATTTTACTTAGGAACGTCCGATATAACAACACAAAAATTGTAACGGGGGGCATGAAAACACTGGGGGAGGAGCAGAAGAGATCCCTACTTTGAGGCGATGTGTCATTTGAGTTTTAATTATTGAAGCGTACTTGTTTCGAAGTTCTTTATTGCGAAGAGTACTTGAAATTGTTTCTAATAATTTATGCCCCTACAATGCACACTTATAATTTCGAAAGCATTGTCTTCTTTTAGGAGACTAGCCTTTAATAGTTGTAGTCAGCTACTCAACCGTTTATCTTTTTGATTCAATAATTTTGTAGTGTAATTGAAGCAAGAAATTCCGATGAAAAAATGCGTTTAGATTGTGAGGTCAAAAGTTTGTCGTCATTTTATCATCTTTATCAGTGGAGCAAATTTTGAAACGAAATCAGGTAGCTGCAAAAAAGAATTTGAGATAGCAACTTCAATGAGCATATTCGTGGAGCAAAGGTAACAACACGGTGTTGTTTTTTTCATACTGCATTTTAAATGAAGGGAATAGATGTAAAAAAAAACTTTTGTTTATTTTCATTTTGTACTTTAGAACAGTTTTTATTTGTAACTCTTGACTAAGTTTCTTTAATTTATGCTTAGTGGAGTTACACATTTTTTTTCTCACCCTAAGTCTCCAATTCCCGTTGACTACTCTATAATATGAAAGTTTAATTATATTCTCAAACGAAGTTTGAGGCAATTGTTGTAGTCGCAAGGGCCCTTCGAATGAAAAGTTATTTCCATGATCGTTTTGACTTTTAAATTGACTTTTTCCCTTTACTCTTTTTGTTTTCCGTGATCTGAATTGTTCTGTCATTCAAAATTGTAAGCAGCTGAACTCAAGTGGCGGCAGTTTACTACAAAAAGTCAAATGAAAAGTGCGCCGACTGAAGTACAGTACAATAGAATCGAACCCTCGGCAGTCGTTCGAGAGCTGTTCTTTCGATTTGATTTCTTCAGCGCTCATTTTGTCAACAATTGAGTGTTTTCTGTATCTCTTGTAACCAATGCCGTTCGCTTAAACTGGTGATCATTATCTGCTGTAGGACCATCTCAACTGAAAATTTGAAATATGGCTTATGCAACTCAAAACAAAGATGTTCAAACGTCTCTTGCACTTAATCAAATCCATTCCATTGTGGCATTATCATACAGAATTGGGCATTTTGATATTTTAAAAATCATAAATCGCTGAAAGTTACTCTGAAACCATTTGCAAGTGATATCCGTCAAAGAGAAGGATGTTTGCCTTGTTCAAAATCCCATGCCTAGATATCGACCGGAAGTGACTCGTTTGTTATCGTCATTTCTTTTCACGAACCCGGTAGCACTGTCTCTGTTCTTGAACAAGTCATTCAGCTTTCGAATAAAGAGACCCTCTCTAACTAGTGGGTTTCGGGAAATCACTTGGGTGAATGACTCAGAATCTTCGGGTGTCTGGAGTGATGGCAAGTCGGGCTCGGAGGACTGTTCGCTGGGCTGCCACTGTGGGATGTTGTGCATACTCACTGGGGCTTTCGGGAACAGGAATCCAGACTGGATCCAGCTGGGAACGTGTCTGTTCATCTGGAAAAAATCATTCAGTTCAAATTCAAGGTAGCAATGAAAATAGAATTGTTCCCTGGTCAAGACAGGGATAGCCACCATTAACAGAAAACTAAAAATGTAATTTTCTTAGATTTAGCGGTGACCTTATATAATTTCAATAAAAAGCCGACAATTCAAAGGAAAATTGCTCAATCTTAAATGGAACTTTTTCTTTTCAAACCTACTCAATGAGTTAGATTTTCAGTGAGTAGCTACAGTGCCATAGATTGTTGTTTTTATTCCCAAGAAGGGAAATACTTGCTACCGTCACTTATTAAATTCAAACAGATCATAAGACTCTCATTCACTTAGTGCGTTACAATCTAAAGCTGTTTTTCATCTAATATTTTTGCTTTGTGTTTAACTCGCCGAAAGCATAATACTCCTCTTTGAATTTTTTTGTCATCTTTTGTTTCTTTCCAGAAATCCATACAAATTTTTAATGTTATATAAGCGTCAGATCTTAAAGGTAGTATATACGTCAAAGACATTGTTATCAATTAAAAAATACTCTCAATAATTCGATTGCTAGCTATTATTCTGCTTAGTCACAATATTCTCAAATAGTTCATAAGCTGGCTTACATTGCATTTGGCGGCGGTAACTGGTACAATAAAATAAATAGTATTCCAGATCAAGCTGCTGCATCAGTTTGTTGAAGGAATCGCCAATCGGTTGAACAATTTTTAATAGCCCTCAAACGAAGTTTGTTGCAATTATATTAGTCCTGTGGTCTTTTTCATGCGATTTTTCGATTCACGAATTTTTTGTCTGACCCTTTTGACTTTTCGTTCTCAAAACACGGGATTAACAGGTAACGCGTGGAGGGCAGTAGCTCTTAGGGTCTTTCGTCTCACTAGACTGCAATTCACTGAAACTGTTTTGGAGAAAAAAATTTATGGTGTGGTTCTGATGGTCCCCCCTCCACCCACCCCACCTTCTCCCTCTCAGCCCACATCAGTCGTTCCTCCCATGCGCAGCCCTACACAGCGTTCCACCAGTAACAACAGCGCGCTCAATCACAGCCCGCTCCCCGTGCCCGATGTTACGTTGTTTTTCATCGAGATTTTTCCTCGAAAAATTAGCAATGAAATGTCAGCCATGTATGACTAAACAACTAGAACAGCTATTGTGAACCCTGAACCTTCACAAATGCCATAAAAATTTAAGGAAGAATAGAAACGGCATTCAAAAACAAATTGAACAAAAAACTAAAAAAACTAGAGTTTTTTTAATAGTACAAGGAAACAAAGCAGAGTAAAGTTCATTTGCAATTCATTTGCAATGAAGCTCGCAAATTCATAATGCTACTCAGTTTAGGACGATGCCACAGGTTTGAATTTCTAACCAGGTTGCACCCACACATTCAATAGAATTTTTTAATTATTTCCACGCTCTACAAGACACCAAAAAATGTTAAATACTTTGTTATTGGATTATGTAAATGCAAATCAACAAAACATGCTATTTCGTCTTGACAAGTTCATGTTCTGTTCAATCGCACAGGTCTAATGTCCATGAACTGTGTTGTGAATTTCACATTATTTGGAATACTTTGTGCGCAAGAGCCGACTATGAAAGATTTTCCACGTGAAATTGAAAATGATTCTATGTTCAATTTTATGAATCTGTAAATCTATGTAAAATTTGCAGTCCAGATATCTTTGTTCAACTATCTAGACTTTTGATATCTTGAGCTTGAATGCGATTCTATTTTCACGTTGCAGAAGTGATAGCTGAGTTCGGAAATCTCCCTTTATTCAAAATCTAAGCCTCAATGAAGCGCACTGGAATTAATGCAGCAAACACTAAGGTAAACATTGTTGTTCCGACCCCTCTTGAGGGGTGGGAGGAACTATACACTCAAATGGGTTTTTTTGTTAAGACAATTTTGACCGATCGAAACATTCATCGTAGAGGGTTGAGACTGGTATCATTAGAGAGCACATCCAGCGTAGAATATGGAATTAGAAAAATTCTTTGTAATATCGTTTTCTAGAGTGAGTTATCGTTGTTTAATTTTTTGTGAATATTAGACCGATTTGCGTTACTTTTATTCACATTTTCGGAAATTTTGCCTAAAATTTTGTCAATTCTGCAAAAAAATATGTAAAAATTGTTAACAATAGTACTATTGATTTTATTTTTAAAGGTAAAAAAGTATTGTTGAATATTCTGATTTGATTTTTTTTGGCTAAAATTTTGGCTAAATATTTCAAAGTTCAGCCTTTTCCATCAAAAATTGCCCAAAAAAATATTTTTTTAGTCCACTTTGATTAAATTTGCCGGAAGTACACGCCGAAAAACAACTAACACAATCTTTGTAGACTACAAAACGGTGCTAGTACTACTTCCATTGGAAGTTGTCTGGAATTAAGATATAGCGTTTTTTGCCGACTTTACTCTGATAATCGAAAACGCAGCATTTTTTATCTTTTAACCTACAATTTATCTAGATATATAACATTAGAAACAATTGAGTGTTCTTAATGGACAAACCGCAATAGCAAGGCTCGTTTTGGTCCTGTCTTGGACTGTTACAATCAAAAAATTGTTCGGATTGTAATCAGTCGGTCTTTTTTTTTAAAAAAATTGATCTTTTTAAAGTTAATTGAAGAAAAGAATTCAATTCAAAGCTCACTGTTGATAGGTCCAATTGGCTTCAAAGCAGTTCCAATTTAATGTATCTAGTTTCTTTAGTCAAAAGATTGTTTTTTTTTGACTTCTAAAAACTTTTGATTTTTAAATAAACAATGGCTTATTGAATTTTGCCACTATTTTTCTCTTAATTTAGTCAACTTGTAGTTTAGTGTCAGCAAAGAAATAATTTTTCCTCTTTCACTTCTTTCTACTGAATTAAAATTTAATCTTTTTTGAGATTTTACTAGTTAAATTATGGTTTTCTGATTTTGATGCTACTAGATTTCACAACTTTTTTATGCAGTGGCCCATTTTTCACGTTTTTTCTCATTTTGTCAGTATCAAACTGTTGATGGTTCACATATTACATCATTGGCGTTTAGAATAAGACACAATCGAACATATCAAAATCTTTAAAGTTAAGGATTATGGTTTTAACAGCTTTGCTTCGACGCCCTTTCTCAAAGAATTCAGCTGAATTTTTTTTGTCTTCATTCTCTTTTACGTATTTTTGATCGTATAAAAATTCCTGGATAATGACAGGTCTCATTGATTTTTTATGGAGAAATGAATAAGCCTATTTTCTGATTTGAGCAGATAGCTGATGATTTTCATGACTTTGAAGTCAATTGTTTTGAAGAAGTAGAAAAAAACTCATTTAACTTCTCATTGTTGTTCTGTGTTGTCTATTTGTTACCCAGTCTTGTTAATTACAGGTCACATATGACATTTTTGTTGTCAATAGAATTGTACAAAATCTAATGTTTTTAAAGAATTCGTTTTGAAAATCGACGCGGGTTTTTGGCAAGAAAGGAAACTAATTTCTGAGTTTTGTCTATATTTGACGCTCTTTTTGTAGACATAGGAGATATTCTGAATAATTACAGGTCTCAAGCGCTTCCTGTTGACGAATAGACAACCTATTTAACTATTTCCTTTTGTAGCTAATGGCTTTTATGACTTTGAAAACAAATGTCTTCGAAAAAAGGGGGGGTTCTAGTTCTATCTGTTCTTCATCATTTGGTAGACAATTATGCCGAAAATGCGGATGAGCAGGGTTGAAACTTTATGTGCGAACGCACATTACCGAGCCTCCTTGGAAACTAAGTTTTGCAAATCGAATCTAGTATAGTTTATATTATCAAGGGAACAAGCTTGAAAATGTTCATTTTTTTGAAAGCCAAACGGAGTATTGATGCCCAGCAGTCTGTCATCTCAGAGCATATTGTTCGAGAACAAACACTAAATGTCGAGGAAGCTAGGGAAACTTAGTCGTGTTATACAGCTCACAGGAAAAATTTAATGATTTTTTAAAGGTAGACAAGCAGTCAATTATACATAGTTCAAAGATTTAGTCATGCAAATCTGCCTACAATTTTCTACAAATACCAATCGGGTGACAAAATTCTCGAAGAACTGAAACCAGGCCAGCAAAACATTAACGACTACTAAATGATTGCTGGCAAACCAACTAACAGTGTCCGTTCGGTTTGTCTTGACGGTACGGCCCCCGCTGTTGTTACTAAGCGATGTACTTAAAAATTTGTCTTGACAATGTCCCTATCAAAAAAATACCAAGTAATGAATGAAATAAAGCAAGTGAAATACGTATCCCAATCTTTCAATCAGGAAAATCATCCCTAGTGAAAGCTTCAGCTCCCTCATTTTGGATATTTTTGGATTCACCTGCACTATCGGCTGTTCTTGACTCTAGGAACTGCAAAGCAATGATAATGTTAGCAGCAACTTCAAATGTATTCGCAAGAGTACTATATAAATATGCAAATTTAA
The DNA here is from genome assembly GCF_964194025.1 of Convolutriloba macropyga. Classification (NCBI taxonomy): domain Eukaryota; kingdom Metazoa; phylum Xenacoelomorpha; order Acoela; family Convolutidae; genus Convolutriloba; species Convolutriloba macropyga. Next base: position 48,700,314 of record NC_134474.1, on the reverse strand, counting down.
CAGAAAATCATTTGCAAATAAATCCTTTGCTAATTCAATTTTTGTTTTAGTGTTACAATCTGTGCTCTGTTCTGGAGTTAAACTCAGTACCCGTAACCGTTTATTTAGGTCTCCTCCATGAATTTTGGCTGTAATCTGGAAACTCACCAAGTTTGGCTGCGACGATAATTTTTTGCCTCGTATCGCACAAACAGAGAACAGTAGATAAAAATTTTCAGCCGTTACCTAAAGATTGCAAGTGGTGTTCCACAGGAGTCTATTTTTTGCAGTCATTTTTCTAGTGGTTAATGGTTTTACCTGAACGCGTATTTGTTTTTTTGCAGGTGATGCAAAGGTTTCACAAAAAATACAGTAAAATAGCGGTACTCCAATCGGACGTAGACGGATCAGTTGATAGAAGCAATTACAGTCTGCTCAATTTTAAAGTTGATAAATTCCTCGTTCAAACTCTAATCAAAAGACAGATTTTACCATTGATTTTTACGCACACGGTACTTTTATTAATAAAGAAACTGAAGTGAGTGCCATCATGAGCATAAAGTTATTGAAAGGTTGCAAAAATTGAATCAATAGATAGGAGCAATACCGTTTTCCTCGGACAGCTCGAGAGTAATTTATGAAATCTGTTATCTGCTGTTCTTATGCGTAAAATTTTCAAACCAGTATCAATGTGTTTGAAATGTTAAGAAAAGGCTCAAAGGATATTTATAAAATGGATTGTTAGGCAGCCAGACCTGAAAGACAATGACTACATTGAATCTCTTTCCGCTCGAGCTCTCTTAACAAAATTGGCTGAGAATTAGATTATATACATGCCAGTAAGGATTGGGCAAAATCACCGGGGCAATCTAGAAGTAGATAGAATGATAAGGAAGGTGTTTATAATTGCAAAGGTAATACGTAGATTTCTGTGCGAAAACTACTGATTTTGAGTTGCGCAACACAGTAACTATTTGGTTAGAAGATGCTGGAAAGCATTGTTTGCAATTTTGGGAAAAAATCAATCACATAGGAGGTTCTCTCAACCTTTCTTCTACGATGTGTATTGTTGAGCAGGCATTGATCGCAAGACCATTGAAGCGTTAATAACCAGCTGTGAAAACTAGGGTCGGCATTGGGTCTGTTCAGTCTGGCCGAGGTATCCTGTCTGTTCTGTCTGGCCCAGGGTTGGTCTTTGGTCTGCTTGGTCTGGCCCAGAGTCGGCATTGGGCCTGTTCTGTCTGGCCAAGGTCTCGAGTCTATTCTGTCTGGCCCAGGGTTGGCATTGGGTATGTTCGGTCCGGCCCAGGTCTCGGGTCTGTTCTGTCTGGCCCAGGGTTGGTCTGTCTTGGGTCTGGTCCAGGGTTGGCCTTGGGTCTGCTCTGTCTGGCCCAGGGTGACCAAGGTCTTCTGTCTGGCCCATACCTGAATTCGGGCCTGCTTTGTCTGAACCTCCCTGTCTGCGACGCAGGTCCGTCTGGCCCATATCTCTCTAGGACTTCATCCTGGGTTAGAGGCATTGATTCCAAATCTTTTCTTGCCGACCAGGAGGAAAGTGTACTTGCCCTAACTAACACGCGCATGGTGGTTGAAGAGTGGTAGTTACCCTCTCTTTGGTTGGTTGAAGAGAACGATAAAAGAGCGACATTTCAAACTTGGCCGGGATAAGGAGATGCGCCTGACGGTGTGATTCGATGAGCTTTAACTCGAACCAGTGTCAGTGTGTACAATAAACCGGAAGTGCAGCTCGCTCCTGTACCACCAAACTGAAATCGTGTTTTCGTGATGGAAATTAGGGCCGGCGATGTTAACGTGGATTTTTTAAACTAATTAGACGAACTCAAGGACAAATGAGGCAGTGAAGTTAGATTAACACTACAAAAAAGTAAATGCTACATTTTATCGAATCCAAACTGATCAGTTCATTTTTGTCAATACATATATTTAGCAACTATTGTTAGCACCTCATAAGCATACCTGAAGTGGCATTTTAACTCAAACGCCAAGTATCTCACTATCAACAAATCATCATTTCCTCGTATTCTTGAATTACGAAATCGAATATATTATTAGAACAAAGTGAGCTCAAATGGAGTCCGATTTATCGGATTTGGAAAACCATATTCAGTGAATTTTGCTATGATCATTCCGATTTGGAGAGCACTGGGCTCTGTTTAAGGTATCTTAAAGAAGCTGACAACATAGCCATCGCTATCCAATGAACATCCCATCTCAGAGTTAACATGTAAAGCAGTACACATAGAGCTTAAAAAAAACTACCCGAAATCAGTTTAATCTCGTTAATTATGTCATACTGATCTGACATATTATGCATATTGGAGCACAATTCCTTGAACGGTGTATTACTCGTTATCATGTTTTGCTCCTGCCTATCATGTCAGTGATTGTACAGTTAAACTAAACTTTGACATTGAAAAGGGAATTAACTTTGATAATCTCAACTTTCTCTGAGGAACACTTTGTACCAATCACTTTGTACCAAACAAAACTTTGTACCGATCGCAGACTTACTTCCTCTTACTGGTTACATCAACTTTTAAATAGTTTGAACGTTGGCATTTTGAAGCCAATTAAGAACAAATTCATTGGATAAATAACTCATCATTATTGTTGAATTTACTGATTAACAATTGCGAACTGTAGCAGGCTGAAATTTTGCATAGCTGCAGCCATATTATAGTGCAACAATTTATGTGAACGGAGTTTTCTAATTTCAGTTTTTAACTTGAATTATCAACAAAAATTCAGTTGCTGAGAAGTAAAGCTGAGCGGTTAAAAATTGGGACTGATTGAGTATCGAGTTATGCAACCGTAATCTGTATAGTTGAAAAGACAGCACACAAAGTAACTACAAAAAAGTGTCTGGACAGATTTAAAACCAAGTGAAACAAGCTTGGCGCTGTAAAGCATACCTTGTCTTTGATAGGAGCGCAACCGTTACATTCGTCTTGCCGACCTGGACCGCGAAAAGCAAACTGTTGTGCAATTGGGCGATCGAAGTGCCAAAGTCACTAACTAAGGAAAATCGGACGGATCAACAGCAAAACGCCAGCGACTCGAATCGAAATAAACAATTCAATAAAGAAACTGACGTTCAAACCCTGCTGAAGGGAAATAAGCAAAGCAACAGTGAATAGCAACTGAGCAATGCAAGCTCAGTCAGAATCTGTAAAATAACACAACCGTATTGTAAAATATCAGCAAGCCAAAATCAATTACATGAAGTTTCAAGATTAAGTGGAATATTTTAACACTAAATGAAGGTTTGGCTAATAAATAACCAAAGATTTAGATGGTCTATGCGAACTACAGGTTTTCTACCAACCCCCTGTTCACATTCTGGACAAAAATATCCCCAAGAAACTGCTGCGTCGAAACAAGATTGTACTCAATCCAACATACTTTGAAGAAAATCTAAAACAAGCAAAGGGTGTGCATGGCAGGTTTGGACATTAATTGGCCCGCACATATAAGCAAAGGAACGGGACGAGAACTGAATGCGGAGGAATGCAACGTAATTACAGAAAGCGAAAGTAACAACAACTACCCAACAGACAACTAAGTTTTAACAAATTGTACAAACAGAGCAACAGGAACCGGGCAGGAGACGAAAAATGGTTCGGAGACAACGAAGCAAAAGCGTAAAGAAGTAATAAATATATTCGATATCGGATTTGAAGAAAGCTGTGACTAGAAAGCTAGAGATGGAAATGAAGGAACTCCGAAAAAAGCATCAAATACTGAAGAAGATCGCGAGCTAGAGCGCACGGTGAAGAGAACAGCATTAGAAATTGGTGATGTTCGCATTCGATCAAAGAGTGTTCACGACAAATTACCTCTAAATTGGACCACAAAGAGGAGAGATGTCTCTGTTTGGGTCGGTATCATCGACAATTTTCTAACGACAGATTGGTCTCCAGCTTGCTGCGAAGCAACCCCATGAAATGAATTGGCGTGGTCAGTTCTCACGATCGCGAAGTTGACGCCATCTTTCATCAAGTGCTGAAGACCAGGATGCGTTCCTCAGCAGAGCCAGTTTACGAAACAACGGTGTTTATTCTGTATCAATGACCTACCGAAATTTGAACAATTTCGATGAAAGCCTCTTGATTAGTGGGAGTTGTCTAGTATGTTCATTTCTATATTGAATCAGCGACCAAAATTTGACTCAGGGACGATGAACCATCTGAAGACTCTACTTGTAGGCAGAGCAAGCCACCAATTTCTTGAAAGTCGATTTGTTGACAAATTCGTAGTGCTGCTTGGAGCATTATGGAGACGAAAATAGGAAGACATCATGTGATCGTCCATGCACAGATGGAGAGTTTCCGCAAGGCAAGACGGTGAAAGCTTGCCACTCATCAGGTCTAAATGCTTTCTCAGTTATTGATTTAAACTTTGTGAACGTGCTAAAAGTGTGCTTGCCAAGTTGGCGATCGGCAATTAGGCGGAAACTGTATCAGACAGTAGACAAACTGTCTCAGCTTCTCAAAGCAAAAGGTAATTCTTTTTTGCTGATAAAAACGAAGACTGGCATGATCTGATTGTTTGTAAAATGAATATCTAGAATGGCATTTGTCCAAGAAAGGTTTTTAGCTTTCGTGGGAGAGTGGAAAGAAGACCGAAAAAACACCAATAGAGAAAAAAAAATTCAGTGCAATTTCGAATGTGAAAAGGAACAAAGGGAACGCAAAACGATCTGTGTCCGCTAAATGTTGGAAGTCACAAAATTTTGAATAACCCATTATTCGTGAAAAAATTGGAAAAACGAGTATTAATGATCGGTATGAAGCCGTGAGGAAGCAACGCTTGTATAACGGATGTCTGGACAGAGGTTACGCAGTGAGAATTTATTAAGTCTACGCCAGCGGTATAAATGGATGTACAAAGAAGCAAAACCAATTTCGAGACTCGGAAAAACAATTGATTAACCTGGTCTGCAACGTAAGGACAGCAACAATCAACCAAATTAACAAAATTATGAGTTTTCAGATAGTTCCGGTCCGAAAACAGCGGTGTCAATCAACCGGCTAAACATATAGGCTCTCCATGATAATAGACTAATGTTTTCATTGATCAATCAAACCATGTAGGCAAATTACGAGCATCAGTGTGAAGATGTTAAGTTCAACATAGCTGGCATACACGAAACAAAAGATCCGAAGACAGAAAAAGGTTCCCCAAAATAATCGGACTAAATTCAATTCATGAGGAGCATCTGAACACCTCCCAATGTCATTGGGAAAAACAAACTGTGATTACAATGAGCTGAAGCAAATTGTGTTTTCCCAAACAAAAGCTTCAACTTGATCGAAATTGAAGTGATTTTTGGCCAGGATTCTGAACTCCATTGTCCATTAGACTACAAGATAAGACCACGCAGTGAACCTTTCGACGTTTTAAATGAGCTAGGATAGGTTATCAGCGAACTCTTGACGGGCAAAACAGAGCAAACTGTTTTTCATTTTGTATTCACAGTGAAAGTGGCTAAGATTATCCAAAATTGGTGGAACATAGAAATCTATGCTTTCATTATCAACAGCATCAGTCAGTCAAAAATAGAACCGAAGGCTCAAAGGATGCTAGAGAGTACGACACTTTTACAGGCGAGCGGTACGAGGTGAGAATGCTTTGAAGTGAACCAGAGCCAAACCTAGCGAACAAGTGCAGCTCATCCTTGGATCAGTTTTACCCAGCTGCATGAAAACTGAAATAAGTATACCTACTCGACAAGCTTCTACCGTTTCCTGGTCTATAACATGGTTCGATTCTAGCATTATACAGATTTCGATAATGACCAATAGGCCTTACATCCGACATCAAATCAATGTTTACGAATACAAATCTTGAGATTTCTATGGCGTCCAGGAACTGAAGAACGCGATCAAAAATCTCAATATTGGCGTCAAATGCTTAGCGCTATGAGTTCTCTAGCGTGTGCAAACTATGCTCTCAAGCAAGTGGAACTCTTAAATGAACAAACGTACCCAATCGCAGCAAGGGCAAAACAAAACATTTTCTACATTGACGACTTCATCGGATCGGTAGAAACCACCGAAGACTTAATTGAAATTTGTTACAACAATTTTTCTGTTAATCTTGATTTGACTTGGAGGAGTGGATAGGCAACAACAATGACGCTACTGAAGCAAATTCAGAAGACTTAAAATCGATCAACTGCACGAAGCAAGTCAAAGTGGAACCTAATACAGAGTGATTCTAAGTTCTTGGTTTACAATGTACTGTAACAATCGATGGTGCATAGGATCCAACAAAAAGGTGAACACCCATAATTTAGAGGAAAATATTGTCACCTCTAACTTCAATTATTGAACCGATCGGTTTGTTTGCTCCTTTTAGCATTCACCTAAGAGGACATCTGAAATGTACATTGATTAAAAATGGACAACATTGTGTAGCATATTGGACAGCAGAAATACCGAATTAGAAATAACAATTTCTTTTTGTAGCTGAGGCAATCTTCTTTTGATGGTGCTTTGTTAGAGTAGAGGCCCGAATAGAACATCATTTGTTTGCGGACGCATCTGAAGACACAATATATCCACTGACCTCTCTACGTTCACAGCCGCAAAAGTTTTTAGCTTTCTTTGCAATTGTCATTGGAAAGTGCAGAGTGGATCCGATGAGATATCTTTCATTACCACAATATGAATTGCAAGTGGTAGCCACGACAATAAGTTTGAAGAAACATATAGTCAAGGAACACGAAATCTAGATACATAGTGACAATTTTTGGCTAGACCCAACTACAGTGCTACTGTGGATACACATCTCCCATCGTAAACAACAAGTGTTTGTGGCCAATCGAGTGGCTGATAAGTTTGATACAACTGATGTTTTTCGGTGGAATCATGTGAGCTTTATCAATAACCCAGCAGGCATTTGCACCAGACTAATTAGAATTAAGGAACTCAAGAAAAACGCGCCGCTCACTGAGTAGACGTGGCTGAACTGACCAGAAAGTGAATGGGCAGATCAATAGAACCCAATTTTTGCCCCAGATGAAGCGAAATTACCCGCATTTGCCTTAACGATACAGGTTGAAGAAAAAACTGTTATGGGAAAGATTCAATAATTTTGACAGTCTGGTAAATACTGTGGCATACGTACAGTGAGCATTGAACATCTCGCAAAGCAGCAAAAGAAGTTCCAAAAGCAGGAAGTCCTACAGTTCTCTGCCTTTCATGACGGAGAAGTCGCTGTTTATGCCAAGGGCAGAATAAACAAAAGTCAATTGGACTTAATGCAAAGCATCCAACATTGCTAGATTGGAATATTCACACAGTTGAGTTCTCCTTGCAAAACGAGTACAAAAACGTCTACTCAAAAGCACTGAGCTTTGAAAAAACATTTTTCAGTAGATGTGGAATTTTGAGCAAAGAAAACGCCTTCAGATCAATGAAGAACAAGTGTGTTAGCAGAAAGGGCAGACCAGAGCAACGGTAATGCCAGATTTACCGGAGAGCGGATAACAGCTTCTATAAATGTTGAAGTTGACTAATTTGGCCCTAAACTGTGATTTGACGAAGAAACGAAAAACGATAATGTCTATTCACTTGTCTAACTTTGAGAGCGGTGCATGTAGACGTGGCACCTAAGTCAGACACGGATAGTTGCCACCATGCAATTATATGATTCATGTTAAGGAGAGGCATAGATCATGGACAACGGAAAAAATTGTTGTTTGAGCTGAACGAGAATGTGCAGAATGCGTTGCGGTATGGATTAAAGAAGGAATTGAAAAAGATCTAATTCTAAAACAGATTGAAACTTGACCAACCAGCAGCAACTAAGGAGGAGTATAGAATCATTGGTTAGAAGTTGCAAAAAAACAAAGTATGTATAAATCATATACTTCACTCAGCTCAGATGATAATAGCTTAGAGGCAATGACTCCAATCATTTCTTGATGGACAATAAGAATTTTTGCTTTCCCTAGCTATCATGCACAAGAGAACTCATCGATCATCGAATGCTCTTTTGACGACCTCAAGTTTTTAAAAATCTTATTTGTGACAGATTTCGAGAAGAGTAATTGCCAATTTTGAATAATGGGCGTTACATTCAGAGAACTTAACGACATCTCTATGCAAACAACAGTTCAGAAATCACATGTAAAGCTGTATAAAAAGAGCTTGAAGATATCAAAAATCAGGCAAAATCCGTTAATTTGTTCATATTAAACTGACAACAACTTTGAAAAACAAAGCTGGGAGCGGTAATTTCTTTTATCGTGTCTTTTTTTCTGATGATCATAGCTGTGCTTGTACAGTTAATCTCATCTTTGACTGGTTGAACATAGAATTAACTTTGATATTCTCAACTTTTTTCTGAGGAACAAAGATCTTAAAGAAGAGAAGTTATGTACCGATTTCAGAATCAGTTTATTTTACTGGTTACGGCTAAAATAGTTTTAACGTTGCCTGTTTGAAGAGAATCAAGAACAAATGTTTTGGATATTTGACCCATCATTATTTTTGGATTCAATCATCATTAATATTTGATAGTTTTTACTTCGAATTGTTTTGCATTCTGGGCGAAACAATTTGCCATTAGTTATTGGGACTAATTGAGTATCGAGTAATGCAATGGTAATCTACAGTATAGTGAATAAGAAAACAGCACACAAAAAGTAACTGCATAAAGAAACAAAAAACCCAGACATATTTGAAGCCCCTGAAACAAGCTGGGCGGTGTAAAGCTTCCCTTTTTTGATAGAAGAGTAGCCGTTACAGTCTCAAACATATTCTGCCCGTGTATCACTTCAAAAATTTTCTAAGAACTTTATAATTTTTTTTTGAAAATTGACGGGTTGTTTTTGCATGTCGAAAAGCAAAACCGAGTTGTAAAATTTTTTATATTTCTCGTGGGTTGAAAATGGAGTTGAGCCTTGACCCACTAAAAGCAAGCATTTGCCAATTAGATAATAATTTGTCAGTATTGTTCATTTTGACATATTACTCTATAGGGACTACATGAGACCTGCATTTTCTTATTGTGCAATTTGAATAGTACTTTTTCAAATACTTAAAGGGTAATTGAACAACTGTTCATTTATTGCCAATATCCCCTCTGTTTACCTAAAATAAGATAATCTTCAAATGATCAAATTTTGTGCTTAACTGACTGCCTACTGTTTTTATTTTTTCCACAAATTTTCAGAAAAATTCTGAAAGGAAATCGTGAAGTAATTTTATTGTATTTGTATTCATTATTATTAACTAGTGAGTGAAGTTCGGCAATTATTTCAGAGGTGGTAATAATTTAGTGTCAAAAGACTGAATTTTAACTTTTGCGAGGCATGCACGTTCAAAACTTGTACTTAATATGAAAGAATTCTTTAGACCCTGTGAACCTACCAGCCATTAATATTAATGAGAAATGCCTCAGAATTTTCAAGATTTTTAAATTAACTTTTCTTTTCTGCCAGCCATTTATCGTCCCATGGTCATTTTTCAATTTCAGAATATGATAGTTTTCACACCAATTTCTATCGGTATTCTAAGCACGTAACAAGTCCATGCTTTGTTCAAAAAATTCGATCTCTGCTCTTGTTTGAATTGACGGGCAATTTAGCTCTCTTGAATAAGAAATGCAAAAAGCGCATCTAATTTGTTAATGATTAGTGCATTTTGAGGTCTTTTGTTAATGTGAATTACACCTCATAATAAATAAGATATATTGTTCTTCAAAAATTTACCCTTTGACAGCAAACAGTTTTGAGAATGGTATTTTGTGCTTTCATTACTAATAGAACAGCACGTTCATTACAATACAAAAGTAAGTGGGGCATTTTAGAAAGAAAAATTTAATTGAGTGGAAACAGTCCTAATGTACATATCACTCCCACAATTTTCAAACACCACTCAAACGAAATGTGGGCATGGCCAGGCCAATATTGAAATGTCTGTTAGGATTATTGAAATACGCCTTCACTATCAAGCCCAAACCTAAAAATGAAAATCTCAGAGTGGAGTATGTCACATGGAAGTACCAATAAAATCAAGATACTTAAATAATTTCCTAACTGAAGAAAAGAAGCCTCGTCAATATAAATGGAAGGACAAAAAATCAGTAATGCCGCTTTTGAATCCGAACATAGTAGCTTAAGCTGGCGAGGACAAACGATACATCGTTCAAAAACAGGACATGTTTTGGGGCTATAACCGCCGTAACGCCCAATAGAAAAAATTGAGAAAAATTTTTTAAAATAAAAATTGAAATAGTTAAAAACTATATTCGCTGATAAACTGCATTTAATTTTCGTAGGTAGAAAGAATTTTCAACATTATTTGCAATTTTTTGCACGTGGCTCAGCGACAGGAACTCACTGAATAATGATTTGATTGCCAAGGCTGCTAAGAGCTCTGCCGTAAGCTGCAATTTTGGTGGATTGAATTCAGCTGCTTGACACTTAATCAACACGAACTTCGCCAGGCTTTTCAGACGTGTTCTTCGCGGAACCAATAATAAGTAGGAACTCTATTCTGAGCCTCAGAATGAGAAATAACAACTAACTGAGCAACTGTACACGAAGCGCAAAATGAAGAGAATACAAAGATAATAATATATCTGCATGCATAACTTTTGAAATCAGGACTTGTGAGATTTAAAACTAGAGAAGTAAGTGAAAGACTAAGTGTAATACCCCACCATGTTAAATCAATTAGTATTTTCGGGTAGTAGACCATTTAAGTGCAATTAAAGAGAGCACAGGACAAATGAGTTTAAAAAGTTCTATGAAAAGATATTCGTAGAAAACTGATTTGAAAATAACAACTCTGCAATTTTTTTGAGACTCACGATTAGTTTGTGTAATAATAAGATGTCTTGGGGCCTATTTTTGCTCATCGTACAATAAATTTGCCAGCGCTTGTTGGGGTTGCCGAAAATGAAGTAGTAACGTGAAGGGCAGTTGATCTTCTAGCTCGTTGTCGCTGATTAATAGCTTGACTGCGCACCGCCGAGTTGAATTGGGAAACTTGGATTCTTTACTGTGCTGTTCTTGTCCCTTCGATATTATCAATTTTCCTAGCTCCTTACGGTTTTATCATGATTTCTTTGATATTTTTCCAATCTTCGCTTCGGTAGTCTTCTTGGGCAGTGTCTGGACTCGTCTCTTTATATACCCTTTGTGGTTGGATTTTCTGTCATCCTGAGTTTTAATTCTGATAAGATCACAGTTTCGTTCAATCAAATGAAATTTTAAAGGTTCCCTGATATTAAATGTTTAAGCATCTGTGATGATGATGACGGATGCAGGGGCTAACACTTCGTAAAATTCACACCAATCATTCTGTATAGTTTCTAGTGCGTATTTCTGGTTACAAGCGAATTTCATTATGACGGCCTACTCTTTCAGTGGTGTTGTTCTACTCACTTGGGTAGACATTAGAAAGCGTGACTTCTGATCGTCACTCCCCCTTTTTGCTGCATGTGTCTTTTACCACTGCACTCATTCTTCTTCCCAATTCATCACATTTCCGATTTGATTTGAAGTCCCTCGGAGACACTTTTTCAATGATCGGCGGAGGATATCGATTTCCGATTGTTTCCATACTTAATGCTGTTTAGTTGATAATTTGTACCAGAGATACTGGTGGTATTCTGACTTTTGATATCTTTTTGTCGGTGTCTTTTTTGAGGTTGTTTTTCTGGGGTTATAGAGTTAGTTGTTGTGTCTTCGTTCAGCCCAAGTTTTAGTTTGACAATCTTTAGATCACAGTTTTGGCCATTCAAATAAACTTTAAAGGTACCCTGATATTATATGTGTAAGCATCTTTATTGATGATGACAGATGCAGGTTCATCCCAAACCTTTTGAATTGTTTCTGGTGCGTTCTTTAGCAAGTCAATTTCTATATCACTTTCTAATCTTTCAGCGGTGATAATCGACTCACTTCGGTAGACATTAGAAAGCCTGACTCCTGGCTGGCACTTTCCCGCTTTTTGCTACGAGCGTCATTGGCCGCTGCACGCATTCTGCTTTCCAGTTCATCATTACTCCGATATGATTACAGGTTTATTTCCTGTAAGAGTTCTAAGAGTGTTACTGTTTCTTTGTTACAGATTGTGGGGAGGCTTTAGGAATTAAATCTTTGTAGATAGGTTCCAAAGGCAATTGGATACCATAAGATTGTGGTCCAAGTATTGTATCATTTGAAATATGGTCTCTTCGATGCCAAGGGGAGTCCATCGGCGGGCAATTGACTGCGCCCTGCCGTATACCGGAATATCAATTTACGTTTTTGGTCGACGGGTACGCTTTACACGTAAGAGTCAAAACTCTCCAGGCGTATGCGCTTTACAGTTTTCAGTTTTGTTTTTAGCGGAGCGAATACTGAGTAAAAGCTCTATTCTGAGCTTGAGAATGAGAAGCCAGAATAAAATTTCAAAAAATTTGTGAAACTATCAGAAGCGCAAAATGCAGAGAATTAAAAGGTATTATTTATATGCATGAACAAAAAATGAATTCATGGCGTGGGAGAATTAACACTGGACATGTAAGTGAAACGCTAGGACTATTAATGAAAAGTTTTTAACGTTAAGAAAAAATGTGGCAAAGCTCCTAAAATTGTTTTAGTACAAGTTATGAAAATTTATTTCATGATGTTCCGACCCGAGCTCATCTACAATTTTGACTTATTTGTCAACCAAATGAAGAGATAATCAAAAATAGATGTTTGAGTTCGACAAAATTGTTACAGAACCAAACTACAAATTGAATTACATAAAGCCACGCCTCATTACAGCGCTCACAAGATCTGCCCTTAAAAAGACTACGAGAAAAAAGCAAACAACAAAATAAGCAGAAACGAAAGCTTCAATTTCAGGGGAAAAACTCAATATTTAAATTCAAAAGCACCTAGTACCAACGTCAAAATGCAATCGGATGACATTTTAACTACACACAGTTACTTCTTCCTAACTACATAGATGGGAACTTTCCTCAATGAGACTACGTAACAATTTGACAAAGACAAAAAATAATCAGGCAAAATTCAAAAAAAAACAATCAACCTCTTTTTCAACCAAATATTATAAAACTTCTCAAAAATCATTAGCTTTTAACAAAAAATTTCTTATTAGGTATACTAAAAGTCAGTACGAAACCAATAAGAACTGTCGTTGGTTATACTAAGTTACACAAAGGGAATAAAGATGCAGAAAAACACAAAAAATACAAACAATTTGCGAAAACGCAAATTATTGAAGCCATTATAATCAATAGCTTTTATCTGATTTTTATATATTTTTATTTCAATTGTTATTTAAAACCAATCAGCTAAGATTATACCAAAAAATTTAATAAGTTCAATTGGGCCACATTTGAAAATTATTGGGATCTGTTATAACGCGAATGTGCTAAAAGAAGAGAAAAAGAAACACAAATATTGAACACTCAGAAAGCTTTTTTGAAAACGCATATTGTCCAACAAAAACATCAATTACGGAAAAATTTCAGTAAGATAATTTAAATTTTGATTTACTGGGAATTAGATGAGACCTGTTAATGTTGAGATCAAGTTACAAGTTGAAGAAAATAACAAAAACTGAAAAGTTTGAAAAAATCTTTGAAAACGAATATAAACTTTAAGACTATGCGCCATAAATTGAGTGTTTGAGTAACATCATTCGTTAAATCCTCAAGTAGACGCTTATGGGATCTGTCAGTATTTTACGGTTACCTGGAAAGTAAAAAAAACTGGCAAATGCAGCAAATTTAGAAAAATGTTCGAGAAAAGTGTCGAGGCCATTAAAAAACTTTTGAGTAAAAGCTTTTTCATTTTCGTATCTTAATTACCATTAAAATACTACAGTTTTTTAAACAGCATTAGGATTCTTCTTTTTAACAATATGACTTCAAAGGTATGAACAACTATTTTAAAACCACAAAAATTTTGGGAGAACCCATAGTATCAACGCCATTAAACTCAAAAGTTTTCGCCGGAAGTCAATGAATACGCTAAGTTATGCCTCGATGAGAGGACAGGGATGTTTGTCATGCATAAATTATCAAAAGAAAATCACAATAAGCTTTATGACTATGAAAACAACAACAAATATAGGTGAAATCCAAAATTTCAAAAGAAAATGTGGGAGAAGAAAGTGTCGAAGCCATTTAAACCATAAGCTTTTCCCTGAAAACTTTATCTATGATTATTTGAACGTCTTCTCCAAGCCAACGGGAAATAAGAATATTAGAATAACGTGATAAGATTTCAAAAGGAAACAAAATTACGGAAAAGTATCCAAAAACTAGAAAAAATGTGAAAATCCGTGGCATCGAAGTAATAAAACCAATGGTTAGAAGATAAAACCGCTAACCAGATTAATTTTGTCTGCAGTAGAAAAAAATATGGTCTTAATTTTGCTGAGATTGACTTACAGTTCGCGAATAAGTTTAAGATCGGTTTATATTTATAAAAATTTCTTCGAATTTTTTTTAGGTCATAACAGTCATTGAATTCCATAGCGCTCAACGGAGGAAAAGGAGTACGCTAAGGTATGCCTCGATGGGAAGACAAAGATGTTTGTTATTCATAGGTTATCAATAAGAGATCACAATAAGCATAATGACTGTGACCAAAACGACAAAAACAGGCAAAAATCGAAAGTTTCAGCAGAAAAGTGCAAGAAGAGGGTGTCAAAGTCATTTAAACCAAAATTTTTTCTCTAAAGACTTTATCTACGATTCATTGGAATTTTTCTCTAATTCAATGGTAACCATCAGTTTTATGATAAGGTGATAAGGTTTCAAAATCAACCAAAATTACGAAAAAAAAATCCATTTTTTTAAAATTGTTCAAAGTCAATGAATTGAAGGTATAGAACCAATAGTTAGCAGATAAAACCACTAACCAGTGTATTTAAAGTGCAGTAATTTGAAGTGGGGTATTTGAAGTGGGTTCTGTAATTAATGAGACTAACTTACAGTTCGCAAAAATAAGTTTTTAAGATCGGTCAATGTTCAAAAAAAATTACAGAAAATTATTTTTATAGACTTAACCGCCATTTGATGTCCACTCAAAGCCATATATTCGTTCACTTAATGCATGTTAGGAAACTCAATGCACTCTCTGTTAGCAAGTCCATAGGACTCGAAAGCTATCACAAAATCTCCAAAAGAAGTTCAGAAATTGATTAGAAATTTCAAAAACTCTGAGTTGAAGCCAAAAAAATGATTCCTTGAAAACGGATTTTTGTTCCGACCCCTCTTGAGGGGGGAGGAACTATATACTCAAATGGTTTTTTTGTTCAGTCAATTTTCGCCGATCGATATATTCATCGTCGAGAGTTGAGACTGGTATCATTAGAAAGCTCGTCCAGCGTAGAATATGGAATTAAAAAGATTTTTTCAATTTCCGTTTTCTTCAGGGAGTTATCGAGGTTTAAACTTCTGAAAAAAGTAGAGTGAATTCACGTTATTTTATTCACATTTTCCAAAAAATCTGCCTAATTTTACGTCAATTTTGCTAAAATTTGTTGAAACTTTTAAGAATAGTGTCGTTGATTTTATTTTTAAGGACAAACAAGCCAGGTTGATTATTTTGATTTATTTTGTTGGTCAAAAACTCTGGATAAATATTTCAAAAATCAGCCTTTTTCATCGAAAACAGCACAAAATAATCTACTTTAGTCCACTTTGATAAAATTTGCTGGCACTACACCCCCAAACAACACTAATACAATCTTTGTAGACTCAGAAGGAGTCGATTACTACTTCAATTCCGCTGAGAGTGCTCTGTAATTAAAACTTTGCCGTTTTTTGCTAGCTTTACTCGTTTATTATCAAAAGTGCAGAATTTTTTTTAAGTTTTCAACTAACAAATTATCTATATCTACAATATCCGAAGAATCAATAGTTCCTAACGGACAATAAGCATTAGCAGGGCTAGTTTTGGGCCAACCTTGGACTGTTACAGTCCAAAAAGAATTCAGATTGCAATTAGTCGGTCTTTTTTTTTGAAAAAAGACCTTTCTTTTATTAATAAAGAACGGAACATATCAAATGAAAGCTCAGTAGTGATAGGTCCAATTGGCTTCCTAAACAGCTCCAAGCTAATGCATTTAGTTTTTTACTTGAAAGTTTATTATCGTTTCGACTTTTAAAAATAATTGATTTTTAAATAAATAATGGCTTAATGTACTTTTCCTCCATTTTTTTTCTTAATTTGGTCAACTTGCAGCTTAGTGTCAGCAAAGAAAGAATGCTTCTTCATTCTACCGATTTGAAATTTATACTCGATTATGTTTTAAAGCTTGAAGTTATTGTTTTCTGGCTTTGATACTACTAGATTTCAGTTTTTTTGTTTTTAGAAGTTTGCCAGTTTTTCACGTTTTCTAGTCACATTATAACATTTTTGACAGTTCTCATATCACATTATTAGCATTCAAAAAAACACAATTAAACCTATTAAAGTCCTTAAAGATATAGATTATCGTTTTAACGGCCTCGACACTTCTTTCTTCAAGAAATTAATTGAATTTCTTAATTTTGTCTTTAACTGTCATTTTCACTTTTTCTTTTCAGTTGTATGAAATTTCCTGTATAGTGATAGATTTCACTGGCTTTTTATGGAAGAATAGACGAGTCCTAATTCTGATATTAGTAGATAGCTGATGGCTTTCATGACTTTGAAAACAATCGTTTCCCAAAACTAAAAACAAAAAACTTTTTAACTTCGCAAGTTTGTTCTTTTTCTTTTTCTTTTTGGTACCTAATCTCGCTAATTACAGGTCAAATATGACATTATGGGTGTCAAGGGAAGGTGTCAAAAGAGATTGATGTCCCAAAATCTATTTTTTTAAAGAATGCGTTATGACCTTACTGACTTCGACACCGGTTTTTTACAAAAAAAGTAAATTAATTTGATTTTTGTCATGTTTGACGTTCTGTTTGTAGACGCATGAATTATTCTGGAAAATTGCAGGTCTCAAAGAATTCCTTTGGATGAATAAACGACCGTATTTAAATATTTCGTTTTGTAATTAATGTTTTTCATGACTTTGGGTATAATTTTATTTCGATAAAAAATCAAAGTTATTAGATACTTTTGCTTTTTTTCTCTTTTTCGTCTACTTGTTACCTAGTCTTACTAAAAAATGGTACAATACAAGATTATCGGTGTTTGAACAAGGCGCAAACGAATATTTTTTGAGGGCCGAAATATGGCTTGACGGTTTTGACAGCGTTTTCTGGCAAGTTTCAATTGAATTTTTGTTTGTTGTTTTCTGTTGTTCTTTTTAGCCGCTTAAAGAAATGAATTAGGACAATTCCTAATGCCCTTCTATAGAAGAATTGGTAATCATAACCCTTCGTGATATTTTACTTGATTTCTAGTGGTTTTAATTAATTTGAAGTTAATTCTTTTAAAAAAATAAGCGAATTTTTTAACTTTACTGTTTTTGTTCTTTTTTGTCTTATTGTATCTAAGCTTTTTTAGGGACCGGTCCATATCTTTTCTGGTAATTTATAAGTTTGTTTATTTTCAGTTTTTAGATTCATCTGACGGTATGTTAACATTGTTATTAAATTTTTTTTTTAAAAAACGGACGAAAAGTTTTTGTTGTAACTAATGTTTGTTGTTGTTGTTGTTGTTTGATTTTGCAGTTCGTCATGACTCGCTTTCTTAATATTGGCATATCACAGCAATTTAATGCTTCAATTTTTACTCCACTGAGTTATTTGCTTTGGAGGCTATCTTATTGTTCATACACAATTTTTTGAAAAATACTTGGGCTTTTTTGGGTTTTTTGGGATTCCCAAAAAATAATTTTTGGGTTCTCTATCTGTTCCTCATTTGGTGTTCAATTATGCCAAAATTGTGGATGGGCGGGGTCGGAACCGTATGTGCCGTCGCACATTGCTGAGCCGCCTTGTTATCATTGGGCATCATTTGACTGTAAATTAGGTTTGCCATTAACGGAACCTTGATATGAAATATGACTTGTCTCAAAGTGATTAAAAACAATAAAAATTAAGAAAGTTTTCAAAAAAAGCTCTCAAATTGAATTCGAATTTTTTATAGTCAACTTCCCTAAGGCAGGTACAAGTGGGGTCGGAACAATAAGTATCAGTTGATCTTGTGATCTTGTGTTTAAAGGACCATCTGTTGAAAGCTGGCTGACAAAAATGTTCATTATAACTTTTTACATAGCCCGCAGAGCTAAATTGAAGTTAAGGGACAAAGTTCAAATTTAAAACGGGTATACCAGCCACTCAAGCATGAAAACCAGCCATGAAAACAGACAAAGTACCCACAAAGCACAGAGTCCATTGCCTCTCGCATTAGTATTTAACAAAGAGTAAGATCATGGTATTTGATATTTGATTCCCCCTAATCAGAATTGTTGACCCAAATTGAGCCCTTTTCTACTTAAATTAGTTTGTTTTAACTGCTATCGCAACTTCAGAGGAGGACTAACATTGTTCAGATCTGTGTTAAAAGTGTGCGATAGTATGTACCAGATATTAAAAAAGGGGAGAGTGGATGAAATGATATTGAATCAACTGTCTTCCATAACAATTCTATGTTGAACTGTTTTGTTTCTTTTTCTACCCCTATCAAAGTCAATCTCTCTCAAGCCAACTGAGACCAATTGGACACAGCCAGAAGTTCACGTAGCTTAAATTTCTTTTAAAAAAGTTCCGGCTCAATTACTTAAATTTTCGGCATTAAGGTAGTAAAAATTTCGATATAAATTTCGAGATAAAAATTTGGATTAGATTTGTAGTAAAAATTTCGATATAAATTTCGAGATAAAAATTTGGATTAGATTTGATCAGATTAAACTTTTATGCGTAAAGCTCGGTACGTGACAAACAGTCTATCGTCATAGAAGGTCATTTATTTCACTTAAAAGTTTACTTTCAATCTCTTAACGTAGCATAAATCTATCAATAAATAATCCATCTAATTCCATCTATCGGAGCATCTATCAGTCAAAGAAGTTTATGAATTAGAAATTTTTCTAGATAACAAATACTAATTACCGATAGCTTTTTAGCGAGTGTCACTTGGATTTTCGGCTTGTAATTGCTTCGGCCGAGTGAACTCCCCAGTTGTGTCTTGAAACTGAGACTATCTCGAGACATGTGAAGATATTTTCGTAATTTATCGGCCGGAAAAAGTTCAGACATCTAGGCCAGGTGTGATCAAAGATATGAAGATTTACGAAATATGTGAACAAAGAAGAGAACAATTTCATTTATGAACTTTCTCAAGGATTTGTTGATCGTATCTCAAATTAAACATGACTTGGCAAATTACTTTTTCCACGGCTAATTTATGAAGTACTGAAAAGAATTCAATTAAACAATGTCATTCGTCATTGCTGCGTTGGTACGGTAGCTCATCAGTCATCATGATAAAAGGAATAGAGGTGGAAACTGGACAGTTCTTGAGATGGGACGCACGGCAAAAGGTGGTTACAGATTCGGCTCTCCAAAAGAACGCAGTTCTGTAACTAGAATGAAACAACTTTTGACCCATACTGGGAAATCAGTTTTACTACTCCAAAGATTGGAGGGTAATAGGTCTGTCTGAGTCTCAGGGAGAAGAAGTCCATAACCTGGCCGTGCTCGACAGAAGGTATCCACGCTTAAACGTCCTTCTGGCTATGAAAATTAGTTTTATCGAAGCCCATGACAATTCTTTAGAAACAAGACACTATCAATGAAATCAAACACTTTTATAGAAACCTCTTAATGAGATGTCCTTTTTCCATCCATATTGCTGTGACTTACAGCGCAACGACTGTCGCGTATAGGAGAAACGATGTCGTCAAAATCTATTCACACAATGAGCTTACAATTCCACAAGTGAGACTCAATCTGCCATTGCATGCATATTCAGTATAAAAATTGTTCAGGAGTAAAAATTACTTGCAAATAAAAAGATTAGGTAGATCGTTAGAAAAAAACAAACTTTCAAATACTAAGAGACCAGTATGATTTTTTTTGAAAGTTCGAGAAGTTTAAAAAATCAGTCGTAATAAAAATTTAAAATTTGACTTAAATAAGTATTCTCTGAAGGTTTTGAAATTTTCTTTCAGGGGTGTTTCTTTTATTTTTTCAAGATATTGCTTCCAAAGTTTGAAAGTGGAAACTCTTAAAACTTAAACTTTAATTATGAATCTGACAAATCAACAATTCAAAATTTCGCTTTAACTGTGACTGAAACTGTCCAATACTCCATTTTTGATCTTCAATTTGGACAATACTCAAAATTTGGAATTCTTGGTCTCGCCAATACCTTTATTCGGGTATGGAAACTTAGAAATCCCAGTCCACTGCTTAAGTGGTTCTTGTCAATACATGTTTTTGGTCGCAGGCCTCATACGTGGACAAACTGGTAGTTATAACCGGTTTAACCGAGTCCTTACAAAAAACGATAAATAGAGATGAAAACAGAAGCGTAGTTTTTGGTCAGTTTTTGTCCATTTAGGTGCGTTTTTTGTAAAAAACGGTCAGTTTTTTTCGTTTTTGACGTTTTGTCACTAATTATGTAAGAAGTATTGAAAAATCTCGTTTTTGTCATTTTCGTTGGCAAGAAGTGTTGACAATTGTTTTTTTCGTCGAGTTTATTGTTTTTTTGTAAGAACTGTTTGTTAAATGGGTTATTAATGCCGGTTTGTTCACGTATGAGGCCTGAGACGAAAAACAAGTATTGATAAGAACCACTTAAACTAGCGGACTGGGATTCCTAAGTGTCCATACCCGAATAAAAGTACTAGAGAGACCAAGAAAACCAAATTTTGGGTATTGTCCAAACTGAACAGATCAAAAAGGAGTATTTGAATAAATCAAAATCGGAGTATATATATAATTATATATATATATATATATATATATATATATATTCATAGAATTTTGCGTCATTCTGCATCATATTTGCTTGAGAATCTTTTATACAATCTGGAAATTCTGATTTGATCTCTTTCGGATCTCTTAAACACGTTTTGAAGATGGGACAATGCCACATCCATAATGGCGACAGGGGATGAAGTTTCAAGCGCACATGGGCGAATTAGTGATAATGGAAAATGCTCAGTGCCAACCCTGAGAGAGTTTTTGAATTTTGCTGGCTGTGTCCAAAAAGAAAGTAAGGAGAATTGTACTAAAATGCCAATGTAAGGAAACGCCATTTTATTGAAATGCTGCAATGAATTTAGTGCTAGTGAGTGAAATTACTAAAATTATTTATTATAATACATATTATTATTATATATATTTATATATAAATATATATATTTATATATATATATATATATGTATGTATATATATATATATATATATATATATATATATATATATATATATATATATATATAGATATATATGTATATATATATATATATATATATATATATATATAAATATAATTTGTAAACTTTTAATCTTTTATAATTAACTTATAGAAGTAGTTCATAAACAGTTTAGTGTTAATTAGTTTATAATTAATAGTTGATGTTCGTCACATTTTCTCTAAACTAACCATAGTTTTGTAATTTTTTTCTTGCAATTGCTTATCAAGTTCATTCCAAATCCCAGTCGATGGCGATTTTTCATTCTGTTTAGTTCGAAATTAGGCAAAAATTTAATAATTTTTATCGTAAATACAGAATTGAAGCTCTTTATGTTCATACAAAGCTCAGAATCGTACTCTGAATTTATCAGATCTGTGTTCATAGAAACGATGATAAATAAATTTGCTTGACTAAATTCTGAAATATAACGGGGGCTCAGATGCGGGCTCAGAAATGACTATCGAAAATGTGTCACCTTCTTTGCAACTATGGCGTATGGGTATTATAAGTTGGACCATTTTTGTGTGATCAATTCTTTCAGGTTATAATGATTGCTTTTATCAGTGCAGGGGGAGCCTAAGTGATTGTTCTTATCACACTATCAAGACCGTACAGTAGTAAAAGTAATATGTCTAATCCTGGGTCCTGAAATAAGTTCTTCGGAAGTGGCTTGTGTTGCGCATCTCTTCCTTTGTATAACAAATCACAATTAAATAATTCACATTATTTTTTGGCGAACTGTGAATCATTTTTTTTTTTTGAAATTTACCACTTTTTTACAATTGAGTTGCCTTGTAAACATACATATAGCCAAATATTCTATGGCTTTTTGCCGGACAGCATGATTCAATATCCGGATCACAACTGCTACCAAGGCTAATTTATGAAGTACTGAAAAGAATTCGATTAAACAATGTCATTCGTCATTGCTGCGTTGGTACGGTAGCTCATCAGTCATCATGATAAAAAAGAATAGAGGCGGAAAACTGGACAGTTCTTGAGATGGGACGCACGGCAAAAGGTGGTTACAGATTCGGCTCTCGAAAAGAACGCAGTTCTATAACTAGAATGAAACAACTTTTGACCAATACTGGGAAATCAGTTTTACTACTCCAAAGATTGGAGGGTAATAGGTCTGTCTGAGTCTCAGGGAGAAGAGGTCCATAACTTGGCCGTGCTCGACAGAAAGTATCCACGCTTAAACGTACTTCTGGCTATGAAAATTAGTTTTATCGAAGCCCATGACAATTCTTTAGAAACAAGACACTATCAATGAAATCAAACACTTTTATAGAAACCTCTTAATGAGATGTCCTTTTTCCATCCATAATGCTGTGACTTACAGCGCAACGACTGTCGCGTATAGGAGAAACAATGCCGTCAAAATCTATACACACACAATGAGCTTACAATTCCACAAGTGAGACTCAATCTGCCATTGCATGATATTCAGTATAGAAATTGTTCAGGAGTAAAAATTACTTTCAAATAAAAAGATTAGGTAAATCGTTAGAAAAAAAACAATCTTTCAAATACCAAGAGACCAGTATGATTTTTTTTGAAAGTTCGAGAAATTTAAAAAACAATCGTAATAAAAAATTTAAAAAATGACGTAAATAAGTCTTCTCTGTAGCTTTTGAAATTTTCTTTCAGGGGTGTTTCTTTTATTTTTTCAAGATATCATTGCCTCCAAAGTTTGAAAGAGGAAATTCTTAAAACTTAAACTTTAATTAGGAATTTGACAAATCAACAATTCAAAATTTTGCTTTAACTGTGACTGAAACTGTCCAATACTCCAATTTTGATCTTCAATTTGGACAATACTCACAATTTGGACTTCTTGGTCTCGCCAATACCTTTATTCGGGTATGGAAACTTAGGACTCCCAGTCCACTGCTTAAGTGGTTCTTGTCAATACATGTTTTTGGTCGCAGGCCTCATACGTGGACAAACTGGTAGTTATAACCGGTTTAACCGAGTCCTTACAAAAAAACGATAAATAGAGATGAAAACAGAAGCGCAGTGTTTGGTCAGTTTTTGTCCATTTAAGTGCGTTTTTGTACAAACGGTCAGTTTTTTTTCGTTTTTGACGTTTCGTCACTAATTATGTAAGAAGTGTTGAAAATTCTCGTTTTTGTCGTTTTCGTTTGCAAGAAGTGTTGACAATTGTTTTTTCATCGAATTTATTGTTTTTTTTGTAAGAACTGTTTGTTAAATCGGTTTTTAATGCCGGTTTGTTCACGTATGAGGCCTGCGACGAGAAACAAGTATTGATAAGAACCAGTTAAAGTAGCGGACTGGGGTTCCTAAATGTCTATACCCGAACAAAAGTACTAGAGAGACCAAGAAGACGAAATTTTGGGTATTGGCCAAACTGAACAGATCAAAAAAGGAGTATTTGAATAAATCAAAATCGAAGTATATATATATATATATATATATATATATATAAATATATATTTATATATATATATTATATATATATATATATATATATATATATTTCCGTGTATATATATATATATATATATATATATATATATATATATACATACATATACATATATATATATATATATATATATATATATATATATATATATATTCATAGAATTTTGCA